>NC_080469.1:21109853-21409853 GCF_030265055.1 Doryrhamphus excisus | reverse complement strand
TGATGTTAAAGTGGAGGACTCGGTATTGTATCCGCTGATTAGACAACACACTCAGTTGTCAGAGTTGGGGGAAAAAGTTGGCGTCATCATGACAGTCTTAGAGTTTTGGACAACAGAGCTGACCAGATCGAACCGAAATTCTGAAGCAGCGATTACGTCCGAGGGAGTTTCTTCCGTTGCGGTTCTGTCCAAAGCATTTTCCAGTCTGAATCGGTTTTGTTGAGGCGATTATGTCAGAGGGAGATTTGTTTGATGCCGTTTTCTCTGTCGTCCGCATGCCGTTTCGTTTGAGGCCGTCGACTGTTCTCAGGCAGTTGGGTCTGAAGTGGTTTTGCTGGGGCCCGTTGTGCCCAAGGGAGTAACGACTTCCACCAAAGCAGTCTGGTCAGAAGCCGTTAAGTCTACAGATCGATCTTTCTTCTTTAGAGTTTCATCCAAATCGGTTTCATTTGAGTTTGCGATGTCCAAAGTCATTATTCCTGAGAGGCGCAGATCTCACAGCTGGGAGGACCAGGGTTCGATTCCACCCTCGGCCATCTCTGTGTGGAGTTTGCATGTTCTCCCCGTGCATGCGCGGGTTTTCTCCGGGCACTCCGGTTTCCTCCCACATTCCAAAAACATGCTAGGTTAATTGGCGACTCCCAATTGTCCATAGGTATGAATGTGAGTGTGAATGGTTGTTTGTCTATATGTGCCCTGTGATTGGCTGGCCACCAGTCCAGGGTGTACCCCGCCTCTCGCCCAAAGAAAAAGCGGTAGAAAATGAATGAATGAGTTTCCTGAGAGTTTATGAAACCGATTTTTTGTACGGTGGTGGTTTGTCAGAAGCGGTTTCATCTGACAGAATTTAGTCCTAAGCCTTTTCCTCGTAGAGAGATTCATTTGAAATAATGAGGGAGTTTTGTCTCAAGCTGTTTAATCTGAAGTCATTACATGTAAACACCGCTTTGACCAAAACAGGTTCATTTGAAGTAGTTCTGTCCCAAGGAGGTTTTGTCTGAAGCCGTATTGTGATAGTCCATTATGTTCCAGTGAGTTTTGTCTGGTGCCGATTTGTGTCCAAAACCGTTTTGTCCGAGCCAGTTTGGTTGGAGGGAGATTCATCTGAGACAGTTATGACCAAGCAAGCTTAGTCCAATGCTGTTTTCCCTAAAGCAGCTTAATCTGAAGCCAATATATTTTGTCCGACACCATGCAATTTGTGGACATTGTGTCTGAGAGACTTTCAGGTGACGTGTTGTATTACCCAAAGTCCACACGGTTTGTCACAAAACCCTTTTTTCCGATGGTCGATAGTATAATTCCATGGACTCGGACTGTTCTGCAACAGGTTCAATTCCAGATGAATGTGTTCCTGAGACTTGAAATGTCTATATGTCTCAAACTCAATTTACTTGGGGGCCACTGGAGCTAGGGTCTGGGTGAGGCTGGGCTCAGGTTTTCCAAAAAAAAAAAAAAAAACGCATTTATTAAAAACAAAAAAAAATGTAAAAACTTCGCTTTGGTTCCAATTTTCTACAAGAAAAGCTCTGATAAAACATTCCACTGTTCTCAAATATCTTACTTTTTATTTTTCTACACAAAATAAGATGAAAAATAAATAAACAAATCAAGAATAAAGAAAATCAATCAATCAGTAATAAATAAATAAATATATATAATAATAAAAATAAAACAGCAAATAATAAAAACTTGAATCACATATAGTTGGTGGGTAGACAAATTATTTTTTTCAGATTAAAATGAACAAAGCATTATTAGAGCCCTGTAGACATGACAAAACACGACTATAGTCACATTTATACTTTTTTATTTACAACATATTGCGCAACTGCAGGGTCTTGAGACACATGCTAACTCGCAAACTAGAGAGCTAGCGACCTAAACGGTAGCCTTCAAGTTATTTCCTTTAAACTTAAATAGCCAAAAACTTACCACTTCCACACGCATAGGGAGGATAACTATTAACAGTTATTTAACCTTTAACATGAACATTAATCAAACATAATAATTTTTCTGGGTACATGATACCATACAGCATCCATATCAAACTTGCGCGGGCCGCACTAACAAACTTTCATATCAAGGCAGGGGCCTCAAACTAGGGCCACGTGTTTGAGACCCCTGCTCTACAGAGTGGTTTTGGAGAGTGAAGCCAATCAAAACAATTATTCCTGATTGTTTACCGACAACACAACAGTAGGTATACCAAAAATGTTCATGTTTTTGTTGATTTATCCCTTTATGTCCATTCATAAGAACCTTAGGTGAGATTTGTTTGTTGTTGGGAGTCTGCAAGCATTTCCGGTTTGATATCCGTGAGCCTGAGAACATTGTTCCATCATCATCCCTCCCCACCTCCATCACCCCTGCTACTGTATACATCACAGTAATGTTAGTGGTGACACTCCCTTTCACGGGCGTTCATCTGGAACAGAATTACATAAGCCATTTACCACCAGGTCCACATGATGGATGACGGGGCCTGCGGACAGAGAATCCAGGCCTCATTGTGATGCCCCCCCATCTCCACTCCCCGGGAGAAAATGTCACAAGTATGACATACGAGGCTTCTTGAAAATCCAGAAATGTTTGAGATAGAGTAAGGTAGATCAAACATGAACCAAGAGACATTTTTGTTGTTTTGGGGGTTTGGTACCCCCAAAAGGTGGGATTATATTGTACAATGACTACTTTCTTGTACACTGAATATGACTTTTCATTTTGGTAAACTGTAGTTGAACTTAAGAGGGCTACGTGACCTGGGGAGGCCAACGTGACCTGATTGTTACACAAGATGTGTTTCTGCCAAAATACTCAAGCCCAGTCATGAGGCATGACCATATATGGACTGAATTCTGGAAATCCACGTCATTGCTATTGTTCATGAGGTCTATATAAGAGCTGTATTAAATAAACACAAGGACCCCTTTCCTACAACTGCAAAGGTGCTTCATGGTGCATTATTTGCCAACAATTTCACATGTTAGGAGACCAGGGTTCAATTCCACCCTCGGCCATCTCTGTGTGGAGTTTGCATGTTCTCCCTGTGCATGCGTGGGTTTTCTCCGGGTACTCCGGTTTCCTCCCACATTCCAAAAAAACATGCTAGGTTAATTGGCCACTCCAAATTGTCCATAGGTATGAATGTGAGTGTGAATGGTTGTTTGTCTATATGTGCCCTGTGATTGGCTGGCCACCAGTCCAGGTTGTACCCCGCCTCTCGCCTGAAGACAGCTGGGATAGGCTCCAGCACCCCTGTGACCCTCGTGAGGAAAAAGCGGTAGAAAATGAATGAATGAATTTCACATGTCAAAAGTGTGACAATGAGAGTTAATATTCCCCATACATGAAAACTGGCATGTCAATTCTACATATAGGGGCCAAAATTGGGGTAAGGAGTGCATGTTTTGACAAATGTTCATCCTTTTGAGGAATAGCGTTGGCATCTAAGAGTTATTCTAGTAATCCGCTTTATTAATTATATCTAAGTTATAACTCCTGCAGTTAAATTTTAATCAGTGAACGAGAAGAGCTTTGATGGAATAGACCTGGTGGGAACTTAGTTGGTCTCAAATCTTCTGACAACCAGTGTGAGGAGTGTCTCTCTCAGTGGAATTTTCATCTGCTTATTTCGATGGTCAAAACGACATGTCGGTTCCACAGTGTGCATGTAAGTGTGGAGACGTGACATCTCTCTGCAGATATGTCCATACAAATCAACTACTATTGGATCAGGGGTGTCTAAAGTTCTTCCAGAGAGGAGCACCACATGTAGATACAGTATGATAAAAAGTTAAATATTTTTTTTTAAAAAACTGCGTCTCTGCTGCAAAATAAACCACAATGGAGCCCAAAAATGTTCAAGTGCCAGCATTTTGATAAAGAAAGTGACAAACACTATTGAATTGAAAAAGTAACTCATGACAAAACAGGAAGGTGGTGTCCGTTTGCATCTTTAGTAACAACCAAGTGACATCCCTTTTGTTTCTCGTTTATATGCATTTCAGTCAGGGTGGGGTGTTCTGGAACAGATTCATGACGCCGACCGAGGTTCCACCGTATCGTGTGTGATGCCACATGACTTGACTCTTTCGGGTTGGTGGATGAACGATAGAAAAGCCTGACAAGTGATTTATAGCCGTAATCTTCCCCGACTGTTATAACACTTTATTTCGTTGATATGTCTATGTTGGTGTGTTTGTGATGTGGGGGCGTGGGGGGGTGGGGGGTGTTGACAGAAATATAGCATACCGACATACAGCAACCATCCCTTAATATAAGTGCAGCTCATTATCAATCAGCGGAACGATACTACCAAAATGAACGGTTTTATCTAAAAAGGAAGTTTTTCATCCTAACAGCAAGTTGACTCAGTAATACTCAACTACTTGGAACATAAATAATACAATATTGAAACGTACAGGGTGTTCATCCTGCAGGAAGATAGTACACAGAGTTATTAAATACCCCCAGGTTGCAAATGTGAGATGCAGCAAGATCCCACCTGCGGTGTGTTCAAGAACTTTAAAAAAAAAAAAAAATGGGCTGTGCTGGAAACCGCATACTAACTACTACATACTTCGATACCCATACTATCCACACTCCATACTGCATACCCAATCCATCAGACAGTATGCAAAGCGTTTACACTACAGCGTACTACATGATAACCCACAATCCATTGCGCTGATTTCACTTTAGCTCTAAACTCTTTAAACACATCACTTTATTGATTTTTTTTTTTTAATCAGGCGGAAAAGTGGCCGTTTAGATCCAGAGTGTGCCATTTATTTGTCCAAATACCAACTGTTTACAATTTCGTTCTGATGAATTCAGCAAAATTTAAGCTAACCGAAGTGAGCAACGCATTTTTGGTTATTTTCACAAAATAAAACACCCCCTTACTTTTCTCATACAAAAAAAAACATTTTACCCCTCCAAAAAATGTGATTTTTTTCGGGTCGATGCCGATACCAATTTTTTTCCATCACCCTTAGCCGATGGCCGATTATGGACTGCCAATTTTGCTTGGGTTGATTTGTGGCCGATACTGCTTTTGCTCCCTCAATTTACATGAAAAAATGACAATGATAACAAATATTACAGGTCTCAAGTTTAAACAAACATTTATTGAAATGTAAACACTGAACACACATTCAAGTAAAAAAAAAATGGATGCCTGTTTGTAAATCACGCCACGGAAAACGACATCCGCGAACCCACGTGCGTATCGGCCGAAACTGATTCAAGTAAAGAACACAAATATCGGCCCGATATATCGGTCGAACATTAATTGTCTCCCTCTGGAGGGCGTACCGACACGGCTCTCGAAATAAATCCTCTTTAACAATTGGCCAGTTACTGTATACCTCCATCATACCCAGACTCGGCGACGTTGATATGATAACTATGGCATGTCGCCGTTCACTGGACTAACAACACTGGCCTTTTTGCAGCCTTTATATAGGCCTCCAAAACCAATAGCATGATGCAAACACCTACCGAGTAATTCAATGTGTATTTGGGTCCACACCAGAACCGTGATAACATGACAACACATTAGCTCAATTATCCGAGTCAACCTTGTATCGAACAACCACCGACTAACAGAATTATGCATGTATTTCTACCTCAAAAGTTTCTGTTGACTGTCGGTATATTTTTAGAACGTGGCCACAGTTTTGACACCCCTGAGATATACATCAAAATGCCAGCAACACAGTATATTTTATTAAGACGCCATGATGGATGATTGCCTGAATCAGCTCTTATGAACTACTTCTCCGTCTTGACCTTTCCAGTTACTTTCTTTCCGTCTGTGATGCAGTTGCAATTGAAATGGGTACTTTGGCAGTCACAATATCTCAAACGAGCTGATTATCATCAGTAATTCTCAGCCTAGCGCTTACAGGCAAACAGTAATACAACTAAATGTTTGTTCAGGATGGGCAAGCTGTTCCATTTGCGTTCCAAATATCGGTACTTTTCTGGCCCGTTACCAATGTCACAGTAGTTCAGAAACCGGGAGCAAAAACAGCACAGCACAGCACTCCGGTCATGTAGAGCAGTGGTTTTCAACCTTTTTTGAGCCACGGCACGTTTTTTTTTACATTGGAAAAATCTTTAACCATTAACCAAAAATATTACACAATGTCACCACGACCTCACACGTGCATCAATAAGTCTATCGGAGGAACAAGGTAGGTGTTGCCACACGGACCAATATTACATTCCTCTGCTAGTCTTTACACCACAGACACTCGACAGTAGCCATGTTTTTACCTTTCCGAATGACATTTTGGGAAACAATGGTATACATGGAAAGGAATATTCCAATCTCTTGTCTACATGCACCGTGAAAATCAACCAGAATAGTCAATAGGGCATGCCCAGTAAAACGTAAACATCAACATCACGTGATACAGTTTTTCATCTGTCCAGTCTTGAAATTTAGTTTGAATCAAAAACAAACTTTGCTTAGTCCAGTGCCGATGGCTGGCCTCCATTTTTAAAAGTGAAGAACGTCTGGATCTGCGTGTTAACGTCATATCTGAGCATGCGCTGAAAGAACGCACCCGGGATAAATTTAAACAGGAAAAGATCAAATTCAATCTTGCTAATATTTAATAGTTAAACTCAGGACATGTTTTATATAGATATATATTTTCTTTTTTAATAAAACTGCACTTGTGAATGGCGTATAGAAGGGTTTAGATTCTGTTTCACAGATGGCGCTAATGCACACAAAAGCTGCTTGCCAACCGCCAATAAACAACAGAAGATGAAAAACACCACGAAGAAGAACGCACCCTGACAACTTCCCGTTTGAGCGGGTACAAGATACCTCAATCGGATTGGAATATAAAGGAATATTCCATCCCTGTTCAATTCTTTCCGTTTGAGCAAATAAACCAAATGCAATTGGAATATTTGGGTCCATGTATACTATTGATATAATGGCTATTGACATAATATTTGCAAATGATGATTATTCATTCATTCATTCATTTTCTACCGCTTATCCTCACAAGGGGGTGCTGGAGCCTATCCCAGCTGTCTTTGGGCGAGAGGCGGGGTACACCCTGGACTGGTGGCCAGCCAATCACAGGGCACATATAGACAAACAACCATTCACACTCACATTCATACCTATGGACAATTTGGAGTCGCCAATTAACCTAGCATGTTTTTGGAATGTGGGAGGAAACCGGAGTACCCGGAGAAATGCAACACAGACAGCTACAAAATAATTAAAAGTACTTGTTGGGGTGGAATTGAACCCTGGTCTCCAAGCTGTGAGGTCTGCGCGCTAACCACTAGACCGCCGTGCCGCCCCAAATGATGATTAATAAATGTTAATTATAAAAAGTGATATTGGATAATTCCTCACGGCACACCTGACGGTTTCTCAAGGTACACAAGTGTGCCGCGGCACAGTGGTTGAAAATCACTGATATAGAGGATCTTTGACTAATGCTCTCACTCTTGTGTGTTTTGTGTTAACAGTTTTGGTTTGCGGGAGCTAATTAATAGGATTCGTTTAGCATCCATTATAGTGAGATGAATGAAACCAACCAAGGATGGACTTTATTGTTTTTGTTCCTTTGATACACAGTTAAGAAATGCAGCTTTTGACAGCCGTGTAATCTTGTCATTTCTGGCTTTAAGGGTTTTTTTTGTGTGTGTGTGTACTGTGTGTGTGTGCGCGTGACAACACAACTGACCTTTCCGCCACCAGCTCTGTCCCTCGAGCAGACAGTGTGCAAAATGATGAATTGAAAAGGTGAGAAAACTATCTTTTAGGGTTCAGAATCCACGGAAGGAGAAAATTGGCAAAGACGTCTAAGGCCACGTGTGTCACGCCCTCCATTCATCATCACGGCGTGTGGATGGGTTGGCCGAAGCGTGTGTCGCCATTTGTATTTGTCCTATGGTACCGGGCTTTAATTATTAACCTAAATTCCGAACTATAAGCTGCTGCTTTGTCCTCCACAGTTAAAACAATGAATTATGGATAAATGGACTACAGTTGGGCGGCACGGCGGTCCAGGGACCAGGGTTCAATTCCACCCGGTTTCCACCGGTTTCCTCCCACATTCCAAAAACATGCTAGGTTAATTAGCGACTCCAAATTGTCCATAGGTATGAATGTGAGTGTGAATGGTTGTTTGTCTATATGTGTCCTGTGATTGGCTGGCAACCAGTCCAGGGTGTACCCCGCCTCATGCCCGAAGACAGCTGGGATAGGCTCCAGCACCCCCCGCGACCCTCGTGAGGAAAAGCGGTAGAAAATTAATGAATGAATGAATGGACTACAGTTGAGCGGCACGGCGGTCGAGTGGTTAGCGCGCAGACTTCACATATAGGAGACCAGTGTTCAATTCCACCCTCGGCCATCTCTGTGTGGAGTTTGTTCTCCCCGTGCATGCGTGGGTTTTCTCCGGGTACTCCGGTTTCCTCCCACATTCCAAAAACATGCTAGGTTAATTGGCGACTCCAAATTGTCCATAGGTATGAATGTGAGTGTGAATGGTTGTTTGTCTATATGTGCCCTGTGATTGGCTGGCCACCAGTCCGGGGTGTACCCAAGACAGCTGGGATAGGCTCCAGCACCCCCCGCGACCCTCGTGAGGAAAAAGCGGTAGAAAATGAATGAATGAATGGACTACAGTTCCAATGACGGAAAAACAGGAAGTAGTGATTTGAACAAGTGAAGTGGATTTGAAGTCTGATGCAGAAATGGCGACAAATGTGTTGATAGGCCACACAGATGGACAACTCACAAGATGTTGGACTGTGGAAAAGCATGCCAAGGTGGCAGTAAGTCAATATATTGTTTATATTTCTTCTAATAGTAGCCAGCCTAGTGCTGGGCTAATGTAGTGTTCATTCCGAACTGGCTTGGTTAGGACACGCTAGCTAGGCGGCTAACATGGTAATAATATACCGTATTTTCCGGACTATAAGTCACACTTTTTTTTTCATAGGTTGGCTGACACCAGAGCGACTTATAAATGTAAAAACTGGACATCTTTTCTGTTCATGTTTATTTTTGGTGTAGCTGAATAAGCATTGTGTTAGCATATCTTACACCTATTCAGCCTGTTCTCTATTCTTTTAATGTTAGAACTTGCCTTCTAAGAGGACGTAATGTCTGTTTTGGTCAAGTAGAAAATAAATTACCCGCAAAAAATGCCACTTACACTCCAGTGCGACTTATGTATGTTTATTTCTACCTAATTATGCATTTTTGGCCTTGTGCGACTTATCGTCCAGAAAATACAGTAATTCCAAAAGGTCGTTTTTGATTGCGGGGTACAAATCCTAAATTAATACAGGTTTTCATGGCAAATTGCTAGCTAAATCTTTGTAGCCGAGCTTGAGGTCTGTACTTTTTTTTTACTAGATCTATTCGTAGGTCTTCGTACCAGGGCTACATAAGCAACTTTTCATCTGCATAGAGCTGACAATGTCACATACTGTCAGTCAAAATACATAAGTAGCATAATCATCAGAATACAATACCTGTGACCGTTATTGTGTTATTGTTGTGAGTTGACTGCATTTGTTTCCTGGGACATATTCTGGTCGTGACAACCAAGATGGCGTCGGTTCAGAAAACTGACTGGAGGCGTGTCAAAATCAACCATTTCATTTCAGTTGTTAGTTGTTACTCTATAATCTATGACAGCGGCATGACAAAAATGTTTTATTATAAGAGTACAGTCTTTTTTTTTGGTGTCATGAGAACTTTAAGGATGTTTGATCAAAATGTCCAATTACTACAGCGTCTGCTTGGACCACGGCAGCTGTTGAACTCGAACGAGGGGGGAAAAAAATCCTGTCACTCAGCGCTACCGAGTGAAGCTGGGTGTAGGATACGGTAGGATTGCAAGGTTTATAGTGCGTCTTTCTGTGTAAATATCCTATGTTAAGGGAGGAACTTACAGTTGTCATTTCTGTTTGGGTTGTCTACTTGGAGGTGGAGTTTGTATCCGCAAGAAGAACAATAAATTGTCATAAATCATAAATCTGTAAACATCATAACACTAAGGAGTACATAATATTCACACTATGAACCTTCATAATTCTCTTTGACTATTGACATGTGATTTAGCGTGTTAGCACAAGGGAAGTGTTACTGCAATTGGAACTAATCAATAGATCTGGGCTGTCCACCCTGTGAATAGGTCAGAGGTCATATACGTGCGGAAGATGTCATCATCGCCACAGTTTTTATGATGCTACTTGCAGACACTGACCATGTCGTTTGAAGCAAGAGTTGAGGGTCAGAACTCTGCGTTAATCCAAAATGGTACATCCTGTGTCTTTTGCTAATACAAGTCCGTCCAAGATTTCCTGGATCCGATCTTGCAGCTAAATTTTCTGAGACAGTCCAGACATTTGGTGGACTTTTAACGGCGCCTTGAAGCCTTCTTCCCAACAATTACACCTCTCTCTTTGAAGTTCCTAATGATGCGACAAAAGGTTGTTTATGCGCCATCCATGACTGCAATATGCTTGCCTATGAAGGCCGTTTTTTGCAGGTATCCATGGTTAAGAGATTTGTATGTTAACTACAGAAACACTAACATGATGTCAGGTGGTCCTTTTGTAGCAGGGCTGAAATTCAGTGGAAATGTTTTGGGAGATTTAGTTAATTTTCATGACAGAGAATTGCGATTAAAAGCCATTTGTGTTATCACATCTTCATAACATTCAGGAGTATATGCAAATTGCCATCATAAAAACTGAGGCAGCAGACCTTGTGAAATTTAATGTGTCATTCTCATAGCGATTCGGCTTAACATCCTAAAAGTTACAGTGGGTGTTTTGTGGAGCTGAGTGACGAATTTCAAGTCACTCCACCTTACCTGGGGTCCATAACTGCACTACCAGGTGGTGCATTTGTAAAAAAAGAATAATTTAGCCAATTCTTTGTACCTTAATATCACCAAAATGAAGTAGCTTATTTCCCGTACCTGGTCAGTCGTGGTTCCAAGCTGGACTGCTCATTGGTTGAGTGGTATTATCCGACTGGAAAAGACAAAAATAAACACAGACGTCAGCCTAGAATGATGCTGCAGTATTCCATTATAGTCTCCACTTGGGTCCAGCAGTCCATTTCATGCTGCCCGCAGTCTCTCCTTGGATAAATCAGAGGCGGGCTGTCCACCCTCTGAACAGATGATATACGTGTGGAAGATGTCATCATCGCCACAGTTTTTTATGATGCTACTTGCAGACACTGACCATGTCGTTTGAGGCAGAGTTGAGCGTCAAAATCGTTACTAGTTAAGCGTTAATCCAAAATGGCACATCCTGTGTCTGTTGCTAATACAAGTCCGTCCCAGATTTCCTGGACAGAAGTGGCTCCTATGTGGCGGTCTTGACACCAGGCCAGTGTTGCAATATGCTTTGCAGGTATCCATGGTTAAGCGATTTGTATGTTAACTAGAGAAACACTAATATGATGTCAGATGGTCCTTTTGTGGCAGGGCTGAAATTCAGTGGAAATGTTTTGGGGGATTTAGTTAATTTTCATGACAAAAAATTGCGATTAATAGCCAGTCGTCTTATCACGTCTTCATCATCATCGCCACAGTTTTTATGATGCTACTTGCAGACACTGACCATGTCGTTTGAAGCATAGTTGAGGGTCAAAACTCTGTGTTAATCAAAAATGGCACATTTCCCATTGAAAGCATGCAGAAAAGCTGGTTAGTATGTCCGTATAAGTTCACATTAGTACCTTTTATGGTGCTTGAGTGAGTGTCGACAAAATGTGCTGTTTTCTTAGAATCTTGCTGGAGAAGTCATTATCCGTGCATGCATCTAAGCGGGTGTGTCGGTGCATCGGGTACACAGCATCATAAACACTCCACGACGCAAGTACCCTCAGCGGGTGGCTTGTTACAGAGTTGGTAATTAGCTTCAAGCTACTTTCTCTCGTTGCTGATATTCCAGCAAAATACAGGGAATGTTTTTTTTTTAAATAATTATTACCATGGTGGGATTATTTTTAAAGCCAACATTTGTCAACAGTGTTTGTGTGTTGGAACCGTGCGGTGAGATTCTTCCTATAGCAGCAGTTGCGCACAGCAAGCTGCTGAAAATCCCTCCACAGCCGAGCACCTGCAGCACAGCGAGCGGTCGGGATAAGGAGCGCAAACAACAACGCGGAAAGAACATAACGCAGTATCGCTTGCACTCACACATGCTGGCTTTTTTCCGGAACACCTGCACAGCTAAACCTTTGACTGGGGTCACCTTAGCTGCCCCTCACTGATATGGCACGTCTTGGTCAGCTACTCTCTACATCTTCCTTACAAAACTTTGTCAATGTGGTCAGCATGTTTGGATTTTAGAAACAGCTGACCAGGCTCATGTAGGCATGCATTGGTTTGCTCTCATATCCAATATCAGTCATGTGTTGCCGTTTTGCAGCTTCACATTTTTTCAAAAATAGCGAAATATTTGAATGAATAAATGATCTGTTTTTGTATACGGCTTTTTAGTTAAAAAATGCACAATTGTGGTCATTTTTGCCCAAATTAATCATTCATTCCGAGGGTCGCAGGGGGTGCTGGAGCCTATCCCAGCTGTCTTACACCCTGGACTGGTGGCCAGCCAATCACAGGGCACATATAGACAAACAACCATTCACACTCACATTCATACCTATGGACAATTTGGAGTCGCTAATTAACCTAGCATGTTTTTGGAATGTGGGAGGAAACCGGAGTACACAGAGATGGCAGAGAGAGTGGAATTGAACTCGGGTCTCCTAGCTGTGAGCCCTGTGTGCTAACCACTCATTCACCATGCACCCACACCTGAATCATATCATAATCAGAATCAATTAAGAATAAAAATGCAATCGAGAGGATGTATTCAAAGACGCTGTGATTGAGTAGTTTAAGTTGGATTAAGTAGTGTTCTACACCGGTCACTAGGTGGCAGTAATGTTCAGTGAGACACACAAGCAGACATGATGGCCGAAAAAATTAGGCTTTTTTTTTTTACAGCCTTGAATTATTTTGCTTTATTCACTTCCTGTCCGTCTACTTCTTTGCTCCCCGAGCACCAGAAAACAATTCTAGTAACACACAAACACGAGTGGTTAGCGCGCAGACCTCACAGCTAGGAGACCAGGGTTCAATTCCACCCTCGGCCATCTCTGTGTGGAGTTTGCATGTTCTCCCCGTGCATGCGTGGGTTTTCTCCGGGTACTCCGGTTTCCTCCCACATTCCAAAAACATGCTAGGTTAATTGGCGACTCCAAATTGTCCATAGGTATGAATGTGAGTGTGAATGGTTGTTTGTCTATATGTGCCCTGTGATTGGCTGGCCACCAGTCCAGGGTGTACCCCGCCTCTCGCCCAAAGACAGCTGGGATAGGCTCCTCGTGAGGAAAAAGCGATAGAAAATGAATTAATGAATGTCTAATTTTCTGGTATGTCTACTATATTGGGTAATCGGAGTGTAAAGGTGACTATAGGGGTGCTACATCTTGTGTAGAGGGCTCTAATAAAGTTGATAATAAATGTAATGATTTAATTTTATTTGAACATGCATCAAGTTACAATGGAATACATCACATTTCATTCACAGTTCAACATGTCCAAAATGATTCAGATGTTATTTGTTTTAATACATAAAGTGGAAGGTAACGTAACCCTACAGTGATATAATGGTGATTTTTCACAACTATAATAAATGATATAGTCACATAGCCATCAAAATGCTGAGTGAAGATAAACATTACATGGTTCATTCAAGACTATTTTGCAAACAACTGCTTGTATTTCTTGAATTCCCTCATCCTTGCCCATTAAGTTCCCTACTCAACCCTTCCATAATTTGATCTCACATTCCAAAATGCTGAGTTTTTAACGTTCTCATATAAAAGTGTCTCAAACGTGTTTAATAATCGGATTTAGAAGGTCGTAAACAGGTTTTCTATGCTCTAAGCATGAAATTATTGAATTTATGAATCTGGAAAATGTACTTTTCCATGGTCAGGTCTGGAACCGAGTCACTGCAGTAAAGGAGTAGTCATATGACTGTAGTGGTACAGTATTTAAAAAAAAAAAAAAACAAACATTGGATGAGTGTGTATGAGTAAATACACATTTCATAAATGTTACTTACTATACACACACTATACACAAACATGCACATACTGCATGCCAAATAAAAGTAAGAAGGTATAACTATGTAATACATAAATTGCCCATGTGGCCATTTGTATACATATATATACATATACTATATAAGTATATATGCACAAGACAGCAACAACAGAAGCAACATAGTAATAATAGTGCGCCATTTTCTTATATAACTTGGGAGAGGGTTGTTTTGTTTTGGTTTTGTTTTACCTCAAATCAGTCCCGGTATCAGTTCCAGTCTGTTTTTAGCGCATGTCGGAAAAGCAATTAAAGTGCACAGCTCTCCAAATCCATACAGTATGTCGTTTAATTTTTTTTTTGTTTTTTGTCTTGTGCAAGCGTTCCCTCTCGCTGCAGCTGGTGACATTTAAGAGGATGAGGCACAAAAGGCCATCACTAATTGTTGGCTTGGTGCACTTTTACTCCAATCGAGGCCTGTAATGATTTTCCCTGCTCCGACTGGTTGAGGACATCATTTGGGTGGGAAAAAGCAAAAAAAAAAAAAAAAAAAAGGACATAAGTCGTCTTTGTTAGACAGGGAGATGACGGGCAAAGTGGAGGAAAGTAGTGGATGCGGCACTTGAGAAAGTGAGACACCGAGCGAGAGGAAGATGACTGAGTGACAGCATGAGTCAGAAAAGGTGAGTTGGGGGGAATTTAATGACTCCATATAATATATGAGATGAGATATTTCCGGGAACAGGAAAATGTATCCACTTCATAACAGCGTAGAGTGGAGACGGCTTGATTCAGCCAAAAAGGCTGATTTCACACAATCGCACGTCTTTTCAACTTTTTGTCACTTCTGCAGGTGTCAGCAGCATATTTCTATGACTATGTATGAGTGGCACATTTTGCCGTTGCACACTCACTCACCGTTAAAGTCACACACAAACAGGGGAGAGGCAGGGAGTTGAGCACTGCTGGGCTCAGAGCTGCTGCTCTTTTCCATAAAAGTCACTTTTTTGTTTCTCTTTTTTACCAAACTCGGGGAGAATCAATGTAAGACACCGGAAAATGCAATCGCTTCGTTTCCAATGCATTAAGTGGAATAAAATGAAAAAATTCCACATGAGAGTAAATGGTCTACAGCAGGGGTCTCAAACACGCGGCCCGGTCAACAAAAAACATTAACATTTTTGGTATATCTGCTGTTGTGTTGTCGGTAAACAATCTGGAATAATTGTTTTGAATGGCTTCACTCTCCAAAACCACTCTGTAGAGCAGGGGTCTCAAACATGCGGCCCGCGGGCCAAATGTGGCCTGCAGGACACTAGTTTGAGGCCCCCGCCTTGATATGAAAGTTTAATATTAGTGTGGCCCGCGCAAGTTTGATATGGATGCTGTATGGTATCATGTACCCAGAAAAAATTATTACGTTTGATTAATGTTCATGTTAAAGGTTAAATAACTGTTAATAGTTATCCTCCCTATCCGTGTGGAAGTGGTAAGTTTTTGGCTTTAAGTTTAAAGGACCTAACCAATTATGCCTGATTTGATCTGGCCGCCTAAGCTAATTTAATAGATATGCGCTCTGATTTACAAGGGTCTGTTTATTGTGGGGGGGGCGATGTCCAAATGGGCGACAAGGCGCTTGGAAGGTTCTCTCGACAGCAATAATATTAGGCTTGTAACGGTACACGTGCGGTACGGCTACATGTATTGCGACAGTCGTCACCTCGCTGGCTGAATATCGGTCCCTCACTATTGTTTTTTTTTTTATTTTATAATTCCTAAATTATTAATTTCATGGTTTGGCCTATTTTGATAAACTGTTAATAACTGTTAATAGTTATCCTCCCTATCCGTGTGGAAGTGGTAAGTTTTTGGCTATTTAAGTTTAAAGGAAATAACTTGAAGGCTACCGTTTAGGTCGCTAGCTCTCTAGTTTGCGAGTTAGCATGTGTCTCAAGACCCTGCAGTTGCGCAATATGTTGTAAATAAAAAAAGTATAAATGTGACTATAGTCGTGTTTTGTCATGTCTACAGGGCTCTAATAATGCTTTGTTCATTTTAATCTGAAAAAAAAAATTGTTCTTAAGTTTTTATTTTTGCCGTTTTATTATTATTATTATTATATTTATTTATTTATTACTGATTGATTGATTTTCTTTATTCTTGATTTGTTTATTTATTTTTCATCTTATTTTGTGTAGAAAAATAAAAAGTAAGATATTTGAGAACAGTGGAATATTTTATCAAAGCTTTTCTTGTAGAAAATTGGAACCAAAGCAAAGTTTTTTTTATTTTTTGGTTTTTAATAAATGCATTTTTTTGGAGGGGGGAAATCCGATGCGGCCCAGTCTCACCCAGACCCGAGCTCCAGTGGCCCTCCAAGTAAATTGAGTTTGAGACCCCTGCTCTACGGGCTTCTTGTTACGCCACAAGTCCTGGTAACTCAACTGACATAATTCACGTATTCTCGGCGTGTGACACATGAATGCATCGTACATCTTTTTTTTCCCCGTGGAGGATAACGCTTTTGGCCACTTACTAGCTCGTTCTGCTTAGTGGCATTTAGTATTGAAGGACACTTTTATTGCCACCGTGTGTGCGTGCGCCGCTATCTTCCTCGCCTCAACTCCTTTGCTTCTCATTTTAAGTGTTACATTTGCATGTCCTCTCCTTCAGAGGGATGCTTGTTGACATCCTAAAGGTTTTTTTTTTTTTTTCCGTGTCATATGTGTGTATGCGTGTGCAAAACATGGATACTTAAATATCTGAGGAGTCCATCACTAATATTGTAAATAATAATAAAAGGAGTATCTTTTCCCTTTTATCCAAGGAGAGACTGCGGGCAGCATGAAATGGACTGCTGGAGCCAAGTGGAGACTATAATGGAATACTGCAGCATCTACAGCAACAGGTCAAGCTGACGTCTGTGTTTATTTTTGTCTTTTCCAGTCGGATAATACCACTCAACCAATGAGCAGTCCAGCTTGGAACCACGAGAAGTAAGCTACTTCATTTTGGTGATATTAATGTACAAAGAATTGGCAAAATTATATATTTTTTTACAAATGCACCACCATGGTGGTGCAGTTATGGACCCCCGTAAGGTGGAGTGACTTGAAATTTGTCACTCAGCTCCACAAAACACCCACTGTAACTTTTAGGATGTTAAGCCGAATCGCTATGAGAATGACACATTAAATTTCACAAGGTCTGCTGCCTCAGTTTTTATGATGGCAATTTGCATATACTCCTGAATGTTATGAAGATGTGATAAGACGAATGGCTATTAATAGCAATTCTCTGTCATGAAAATTAAATAATCCCCCAAAACATTTCCACTGAATTTCAGCCCTGCCACAAAAGGACCATCTGACATCATGTTAGTGTTTCTGTAGTTAACATACAAATCCCTTAACCATGGATACCTGCAAAAAACGGCCTTCAAAGGCAAGCATATTGCAGTCATGGATGGCGCATAAACAACCTTTTATCGCATCATTAGGAACTTCAAAGAGAGAGGTGTAATTGTTGGGAAGAAGGCTTCAAGATGCCATCAAAAGTCCACCAAGTGTCTGAACTGTCTCAGAAAATTTAGCTGCAAGATCGGGTGCAGCACTGGCCTGGTGTCAAGACGGCCGCATAGGAGCCACTTCTGTCCAGGAAATCTGGGATGGACTTGTATTAGCAAAAGACAAAGGGGTAAAACCATCTTCTTTCTCTGATGAGGCATCCATAAAAAAACTTGTCTGGAGGAAAGAGGTCAGTCCTGTGTCATGGCAACAGTAAAGCATCCTTAAAATTATGTATTATAATCACTGTGTTACGTAAGAAAACAACCATGGATAAAGAACGGTACAAAAACATCCTTCCAGACCTACTTCTCCCAACCATCCAAGAACACTTTGGTGAAGAACAACGCCTTTTCCAAAAGCAGAAGTGGTTAACAAAGATCTAAAACCACCGTAGCGAACTTTATGAAAACCAATATCCTTTGTGTCATTCTCAAAACATTACTTATTGTGTGGAAATATGGGCTAATAACTATAAAAGCAATCTTCACTCGCTAAATGTACTGCAAAAAAAGGTCAGTAAGGATAATTCATAATGCCGCCTACAGAGAACATACTAACTCCTTATTTCTAAAATCACAAATACTTCAACTTGCTGATATAGTTTATCTTCAAACAGCTAAAATAATGCATAAGGCTAAAAATAACCAATTAGCTAGAAATGTCATCCAATACTTCTCTACAAGAGAGGAGAATATGATCTCAGGGAAGAACTACATTTGAAACACTTATATGCTAGGACTACGTAAAAAAGCCATAGCATTTCAGTATGTGGAATCAAACTATGGAATGGATTGAGTAAGACCCTCAAACAATGCACAACGATGAGCCAATTCAAGAAACAATACAAGCAGTTGATGTTTGCTAAATACAAGGATGAAGAGTCTTGAACCAGTCATGATGTGCTATATATATCACTATATTGACACTTACTATGGTACCCATTATGGCATTGGATGGTCATATCTGTTCTGACATTTCCTTGTAGATGTGATGGATGTTCCATCATACCAAATATGGCTGATCTGCTTGCCATTAAATAATCACATGCTTGTTCCAGATGCTCGGTGCTTCTGCACGCTCGTTATATTCCATCCAGTGTTCAAGTTGTCACAAAGAGACAACTCTTTTAAAACAGCTGGAGGCACATGGACATTTAGCGTGGGTGCCCGCTCCTTTACTTTACGAGGAATAACTGTATTCTGCAAACGTAACATACGGTACATCAACAGCTCGAAAATCTCTGCTTCCCATGGTGCTCGGGCGGCCACTCGGCTTCAATGTGACCTATGCCATGCTCCAGCAATCCCAGGCTCCTGCTTCACGTGCTTGACCCTTTCCATATCTACCCCCTTGTGGTAATTACCATTAGCAGTCCTTGTAAACAGGTGGAAATCCACTCACAGTGCATCCCATTTGCAGATGAAAAGCCCGCTTAGAGGGTTTAATTAGGGCGCAGAGTATAATGAAGACGCAGGAAGGCGGTCGTGTCAAGGGCGCGATCAAGGGATGTGATTGGAAACTTGGGTGAAGGTGACGCACACATGTGATTAGATCATTACAAAAACAGCTAAAGTGCAATTAAATTCCATAAATTGGAATTAGATGGAATCAATATGATGATGTTAGACCATGACAGGAGGGGATGCTAACTTTTGGCTAACTTTACATAAACACAAACTGATATCAGATCAGTTCCAGACAGTGGAGGCCCTCCAGGAAGCCATCTTCACCACCCGGAGCAACATTAGCCACGTTTACATGAGGAGTTTTTCCTCTTTCCCAATGGAATCTTTCCGAATGACTTTTCCGAAAGCAATGGTATACATGGAAAGGAATATTCCAATCTCTTGTCTACATGAGCCGCTATAATCCAACAGAATAGTCAATGGGGCATTCGCTGTAAAACGTAAACATCAACATCACGTGATACCGACTTCCCAGAGTTTTTCTTCCACTTGTTGGAATAACAAATCAAGAATAAAGAAAATCAATCAATCAGTAATAAAATAAATGTAATAATAATAATAAAACGGCAAATAATAAAAACTTAAGAAACCACATATAGTTGGTGGGTAGACAAATTATTTTTTTCAGATTAAAATGAACAAAGCATTATTAGAGCCCTGTAGACATGACAAAACACGACTATAGTCACATTTATATTCTTTTATTTACAACATATTGCACAACTGCAGGGTCTTGAGACACATGCTAACTCGCAAACTAGAGAGCTAGCGACCTAAACGGTAGCCTTCAAGTTATTTCCTTTAAACTTAAATAGCCAAAAACCTACCACTTCCACACGGATAGGGAGGATAACTATTAACAGTTATTTAACCTTTAACATGAACATTAATCAAACCTAATAATTTTTTCTGGGTACATGATACCATACAGCATCCATATCAAACTTGCGCAGGCCGCACTAACATTAAACTTTCATATCAAGGCGGGGGCCTCAAGCTAGTGTCCTGCGGGCCACATTTGGCCCGCGGGCCGCATGTTTGAGCTGCTCTAGAACCTCCTAAAGATTCAACAGTGCAAATTGTAAATTCTTGCATGTTTCGTGTTCATCCTCATGAAAATGCCTTTTCTTTAAAAAAAAAAATCAGCCTTTACCTCTGGGATGCAGGCCTGCATGAAGGTGCACCAGTGACAGTAAGGCTACTAACACCCCCCCACATAATTAATTTAAATGCTGACTAACTGACAAAAACACAAGCCTAACAAGTGGTGGCTCCCGTTTGGATGTTCCACTGATTGGGTGCATGTTTCTTCCCCCCCCCCCCCAGTTTAATGACCAAAACCACGCTGTGCTCACTTAAGGAAAAAAAGAGCAATCTTTCTCTGAGTAAGGCTGATAAGTGACCCTGCTGTTAGGAGAAATTAAAGGTCAGAAAAGGAGTCCTGAGGGTTCTTTAACACCCACTTCCCCTCCCTTCTAGCTAGCATCCTTGGATTTGGTATGCATCCTTGATCATCTACCCTCCCATTACTCTGTTGCATAGGGTTTCGATTTGCATTTAAAATTTGCAGCGTGATAATACGCTGGCTGTCGAGGCATGCAACAGCAGCCCCCGGCCCCCCCTGTATGAGCTGCGCACACGCACACACACACACACACACACACACAGAGAGAGAGAGAGAGTACACAGGAAGAGCGAGATGCATCCCTCAGACTGTGAAGGCAACCCACAGAGCAGGAAGCGAGGATAAAGCGTCACACCACCCGCTGGTGAAAGAGAGAATGAGCAGGACAGATAATGCCTTCTTATCGCCCCCACCACCACCACCACCACCCACCCACACCCCCAGGCTCCCACACCCCCCCCCCCCCCCCCCAAATCACTGACATGCGACCATAACTCACACAAGGACACAATAGCACTGCAAAAATGGCCTTAAATGTTAACTACAAACGCATGCTTGCGGACCACGACAACGTATCCCACTGGGCGACATCCAGTAGCTGTAACTCCAGTGGTCCGCCCATCTAGTCTGATGATCTAAAAGCCCAAGTTGTCAGCTCATTAACAAAAAAATAATATTGGTTTTCCAGGGGTGCTTGGGGGCCATTTACGGTCCGTGACTTTTTTATTGGTCCTTGGCGCATTTAAAAAAAAAAAAAAAAGAAAGAAAAAAAAACTAAGAATAAAGGCAAAATTGTCAAAAGAAACAAGAGAAAATTGTTGAAATATTTAAAATGTGCATGTGCATGTTAAAAAAAAATCACAGAATAAAATTGCGATTATAGGTTGGGTAAAATATAAAATAAAAATATAATGAGAATAAAGACATAATATTACAAGGAAAAATGTACAAGAATAAGGCTGAAATATATTTTTAAAATAATTTAAAAGGAGAAAAAAATGTAATGTAAGGAGAACGTTGTCATAATATGTTTGTCATATTTGCATTTCAAAAAAGCCAATCACAGGGCACATATAGACAAACAACCATTCACACTCACATTCATACCTATGGACAATTTGGAGTCGCTAATTAACATAGCATGTTTTTGGAATGTGGGAGGAAACCGGAGTACCCGGAGAAAACCCACGCATGCACAGGGAACCCTGGTCTCCTAGCTGTGAGGTCTGCGCGCTAACCACTCGACCACCGTGCCGCCCCTATTATAATATATATTAATTTATAATATTATAAATATTGTAATATTGTATTTTAAAATGTATTAAATATAATTTTTTTTACCATGCCCCACTTTGGGTCCCGACCCACCAGTTGAGAACATCTTTAAAAGTCACTTTTGTACCTTCGTCAACCAATAGCTCGGCTTCTCACAGCTAGCATCGTGCTGTCCTAGTTGGGAGTGAATCAACAGCGCCTCCGCTGGTTGCAGTGCAGTAGTGCACCCCAATCCACTACTATAGAAATATGAATCATCAGTCAATTCTACACAAAGGATGGTTCACGTCTTTATTTGTTCTCTTTTCTTCTGCGCCACCTGATCAAATGTAACCTTGACATTTTAGGCGGTAAAGACACTGATTTTCCGAGAGACAAAAATAAAGTACGCCTTTCCTTTCCTTTCCAGCATCCCAGTTGGCCGAGAATAGAATTGGAAAACCAACAGCCCAACTGCTTGTTTGTGTGTTTATTGCTGCAACATTTGCATGTCAAAGAACGCCTTTTTTTTGTTTCGTTTCATCCTCAAACGGTCTAATTTCACTAATCTTCGCGCTTCATTCCATCTGCTGAGGAAGACGTGTGAAGAGAAAGAAGAGGAAGGAGGAGCCGCGGGAGGAACTTTATTTTTTTTTTTTATATTTTAGTTTCGCCGTGGAGCATGTGCAACGGCGACAAAAGCTTCTTTTAATACAATCTGTCATACGTCAGATCAGATGCTTTAAAAAAAAAACGAGGAGCAAATTACGCCATCTTGACAAGATTAATCACTGCTGATAATCTTGCAGCCCCCCGGTGGGAATGTGTCTGTATGCATCATGGCGGCCATTATTGTCATTATTATTATTATCATCAGTGCTTGTGGCTGCGGGGATGGAGGCCAAAGCTGCTGTGCTGTGTGTACACTTTGGTGTGTATCCCGTTAAAGAAAAGAATGACACTCATTGTGGACACCTCAGGCTATGTGGTGTGCGTCTCCCCATGCTCGGGCCGGCTAATTGGGGAGGGAATAATTGTAGCAGCCCCCCCCAGCTATTGACACAAGGTTAAAAGGCCCATTATGTTGACCAGTGGAATTTAGAGACGGAAACAAACACGAGTCCAGGGAGAAGAATGCAGACCAACAGACTCTTTAAACCGTCTACTGTTGGCTGGGGGGAGGTGGAAAAAAAACTTCTATCCCTGCGGGGGGGGGGGGGGGGGGGGGTGTCCACCATATCCATCACTTCCTGTCCACATGCCACTCAACTCCTGCCGAGGGAACATAATTAAAGCAACACACTTTCGCTCATTGTGTCTACAATAACTGTGACTGTAGGGGTGTTATTTTATGTCGAGGACTCTAATGATGTTTAATGTGTCTAATGGTGGCTTATAGCCTTATTTTTAGCTCTGAATGAATGTATGGATATTGTATTTTAATGCATCGTTTACTCTGTTTTTACTCAACTCTATTTTTTTTCTTCACTGTAAAGCAGGGGTCTCAAACACGCGACACTAGTTTGAGGCCCCCGCCTTGGCCCCACTGTCAATTTTTATAAATCGAATATTACCCATGAGTCAAAAAGTTTTCCCAACCATGGCATAGTCTCAACCATGGCGGGGTCTCAAACACGCGGCCCGCGGGCCAAATGTGGCCCGCAGGACACTACTTTGAGGCCCCCGCCTTGATATGAAAGTTTAATGTTAGTGCGGCCCGCGCAAGTTTGATATATGGATGCTGTATGGTATCATGTACCCAGAAAAAATTATTACGTTTGATTAATGTTCATGTTAAAGGTTAAATAACTGTTAATAGTTATCCTCCCTATCCGTGTGGAAGTGGTAAGTTTTTGGCTATTTAAGTTTAAATGAAATAACTTGAAGGCTACCGTTTAGGTCGTTAGCTCTCTAGTTTGCGAGTTAGCATGTGTCTCAAGACCCTGCAGTTGCGTAATATGTTGTAAATAAAGAGTATAGATGTGACTATAGTCGTGTTTTGTCATGTCTACAGGGCTCTAATAATGCTTTGTTCATTTTAATCTGAAAAAAATAATTTGTCTACCCACCAACTATATGTGGTTTCTTAAGTTTTAATTATTTGCCGTTTTATTATTATTATTATTATTATTATTAATATTATATTTATTTATTACTGATTGATTGATTTTCTTTATTCTTGATTTGTTTATTTATTTTTCATCTTATTTTGTGTAGAAAACTAAAAAATAAGATATTTGATTTCATTGAGTTTATTCATTTTTCTGTTTTTAATAAATGCGTTTTTTGGGGTTTTTTTTTTTTTTTTTGGAAAACCTGATGCGGCCCAGCCTCGCCCAGACCCGAGTTCCAGTGACCCCCAGGTAAATTGAGTTTGAGACCACTGCTGTAAAGCATCTTTGAGTACTCTGAAAAGTGCAAAACAAATAAAATGTATTATTATTATTATTAAACAAGTTTCTGTAATTACAAAAATATTCCATTTATAAATAAGGAATCCTACACGGGATTACTGTACATCCATCCATTTTCTATGCCACTTATCCTTCATGGGGGTGATAAACATTTATCCTTCGCGGGGGTATGCTGGAGCCTATCCCGGCTGATTTTAAACCCTGATAGACGAACAATGAGGGATTACTGAAAGTAACCCAAATTGCATGAAGGTGTTTTGGGCCACTTTGTGGAAGTCTGAATATTTTGGCGGGCGGCACGGCGGTCTAGTGGTTAGCGCGCAGACCTCACAGCTAGGAGACCAGTGTTCAATTCCACCCTCGGCCATCTCTGTGTGGAGTTTGCATGTTCTCCCTGTGCATGCGTGGGTTTTCTCCGGGTACTCCGGTTTCCTCCCACATTCCAAAAACATGCTAGGTTAATTGGCGACTCCAAATTGTCCATAGGTATGAATGTGAGTGTGAATGGTTGTTTGGCACTATATATATATACACACACACACACCTGTAATAGACCTACAAATATATCGGACAATGTGGTTTATGGTGGAAGTAACTGGAAAAACACTCCTGGGGGGTTTTGTTTGCCCTTCATATGCTCCAAGTGAATTAGGAGCGGCAAAAAAAAGAAAAAGTGCTGGTGTGGATATTGCATCCCGCCGACCTCATTGCTACATCTTTATCAAAAAAAAAAAAAAAGCGTAGCAAGAGTCAGTAAGTAAGATAGGTGCCGGCATCAGCACTTTAGTGAATCTCTGCACCGAGAATGAAAAGTATGCACAAAAAGATAAATGGAAGGACCTAAGAGGGGAAAAGGTCAAAGTAATATAAATTTGACATGTGGATAGGAGGAATGATTCCCCCCCCAGTGGGAATATTGGCATATCTCCATGTTATGCACTCATCAAGAGACGGGTGAGAGTCACTCATGTGCAGTAATTGTTTGTATTAGAGGAAAGCCGCCATTTTACTATGTAGGGGAGCATGTACTCGTCATCGGATTTACATGCGTTTACATGCAGTCAAATATCCCTATCATAACCGGACTAGCCATGTTAACACCAATAACCCTTTGAAAAAACCCAGATATGCTCATATTCCAGTTTTTAAAAAGCCCAATACTACCTATGGGGTACTCCTTTTCTAACCTGAATATTGGGTCATGTATATCGGGATAATCCCAGGGAAAGGAATATTGATTAGTCTTCTGCGCACGCTCCATTCAAAAGGAATCTTGAGTATAGAATTTAAAAACATGGCGGCACGCAAAACTGTTCATTGTACGTTTTGGTGGTGTTTTCGTATACAGGAAGAAGTTTTTGATCGGGATATCCCCATGTATTACCATGTCGTACCATGTAGTACCATGTATACAGGAATAGTCCTGTTTGATCAGGTATATAAACGTGTGAATCCTAATGTTTCAGAAATCGGAATATTGACCGCATGTAAACATAGCGATTGAGAGACGGACAGGAGGACTAGCTGCCTCATAATAATAGTCATGCATTTACTCAGTAAACAAATACAGTGTATACTATATATGCATTATATACATTGTCATGTCTTTGGGTCAAATACATTAATAATTCATAAGTTTCATAAGTTAGTTAAAATGAAAGTAGTAAATAGCTAAAAGTTTTAATAAATATTGTTAACAAAAAAACGCTAAGTTTAAAAATTTACAGAGTGAGAAATCTTCTCTAGAAAGTATCGTTTTGGGCAATGAGTGCTCTCTCATATAGAGAAAGTTGCTCTAAACCAGGGGTCTCAAACTCAATTTACCTATATATATAATATTAAAAAAAGAAATAAAAATAAAAATATTAATAAATATTAATAAATATTAATTATATTAAATATTAATAAATATATATAATGTAATAGTCTTCAATGCTTCTGCTATACCCTCCCCTTTTTCAGTGCTTTGGTTCTTTGCAAAAGCTCAGATAAAATATTAAATTATAATAAATTATAACAAATTATAATTTTTTAAATAAATTATTATTAAATTATTTAAATGTTTTATGTTAATTTTTATTTTTCGACACAAAATAAGATGGAAAAATAAATAAGCAAATCAAAAAACAAATGAAACAAGTGAAACAAATTAACAAATATTTTTTTATTTATTCTTAAATTATTAAATAAATGTTTAATGTTCATTTTTATTTTTTGACACAAAATAAGATGGAAAAATAAATAAGCAAATCAAAAAACAAATTAAACTTTCATATCAAGGCGGGGGCCTCAAACTTGCGTCCTGCGGGCCGCATTTGGCCCGCGGGCCGTGAGTTTGAGACCCCTGCTCTAAGCGCTTGTTTCCTGGGAAATTATCGTCTTTGTGAGTATATTGGTAGTAGTAAGTATAAAGTATAGATACTTACATAGATGCATCTGCTATTTCAAAACTTGTACTTGTTTGTCGAGTTCGCTAGCTTCATGCTACTGCTTAGTTTGCATTTGCAGTTGTTGTACGCGTGTTAGCTAACCGTTAGCTGATGTGCAGTATTGGAACTTCATTTTATTTTTTTCCTGTATGTTTCAGTTACCACTTATTTTTACAAGAAAGCTTCATAAAGCAAAGAAAAGCAAGCCTTGTATGTACATTTAGTTAATTTACCGTAACACAAATGAGCCAAATTGAGTCCTGACAACGGAGGCGCGTATTGAAGCGTTACATTCCTATCCGATGGACACATGTTAGATTTCTACATTTCGCTAACTTTTAAGCCACACTCCGAATGATATTGCTGGTTGTGCATACAAACACAGCTGGTGCCCAGATACCCGCTTCCGACATTCCGAAGCACAGGGAGACATAAATGAAAGAAGACGTTCCGCCGTCCTCGTCCCCCCCAGGCTCCGACCAGCAAGACAGCCTTCATGTTGTGTGTACATGCATGTTTGTCAGTCGGCTTCCATTCTAAAAGGTAAATTGTACAGTACGAGCCACCCTGCAGGACATGATAAACAGGAAGTTGCCTTTGTCGGAGTCTTTAACCTTCCAGCTCTCTCATGTCACATGGACGTGTGTCACAACCAAAGCCAGCGCTCACTCGAGGCTGCCACTTGAATAAAATAACTCTCAATCTCTTCTCTGCCCCCCCCAGTCCATCTAATTCATACCGAAACCTATTGAACGTTTTGCTCAGCAGTGTTTTAAACTCCATTTTAGGATGAACATATCACAAGTAAAAGTAACTGAACTGAGGGCGGCACGGCGGTCTAGTGGTTTGCGCGGAGACCTCACAGCTAGGAGACCAGGGTTCAATTCCACCCTGTGTGGAGTTTGCATGTTCTCCCCGTGCATGCGTGGGTTTTCTCCGGGTACTCCGGTTTCCTCCCACATTCCAAAAACACGCTAGGTTAATTGGCGACTCCAAATTGTCCATAGGTATGAATGTGAGTGTGAATGGTTGTTTGTCTATATGTGCCCCGTGATTGGCTGGCCACCAGTCCAGGGCGTACCCCACCTCTCGCCCGAAGACAGCTGGGATAGGCTCCAGCACCCCCCACGACCCTCGTGAAAAAAAAAAGCGGTAGAAAATGAATTAAAGTAATATTTTGAATAACAAATCAAAGTTGTGGCCTCACAGCTAGGAGACCAAGGTTCAATTCCACCCTCGGCCATCTCTGTGTGGAGTTTGCATGTTCTCCCTGTGCATGCGTGGGTTTTCTACGGGTACTCCGGTTTCCTCCCACATTCCAAAAACATGCTAACTGTAACTAACTTATAATAATAATTTGGGTAGCATGAGAAAGTGGAATCCTAGCTCCCTTTGACCATACAGCAACGCTTTGTGACCCTGTTCCTAATGACAATAAATGTTAAACTACCCCATACTCATCCATGCTGCATTACGGGCATCCAAACAGGAGTTCAGAACATGCAGAGATTCAACTTCTGTCACTAGTGCTGATTTCAAGTTAAGTGCAGCGGCTCGGGCAGACTAGCGCAGTGTTGACAGGGTTGTGATGTGGGGGGGTTGAAAGAGCGCGGGGTTGTCGGATTCCATTTAGTCAAGAGACGCCTCTTTTTCTGCGGGTTGTCCTTTCATTCACCGTCCTTTTGTCACAAGCCTGCGGGACAAGTTGCCACATTTTGCGTTGACGCTGGTGTAGCGTTTTGCACGTCGCCGCCGGCAAGTGCACGCCAGCATCAATGACCGGATTGGAACATCTCAGAGCCGGGGCCACATTAGCGGGTGGCAGCTAAGGGCAAGGACAGTGGATAAGGGTTAAATAAAAAGTGTCAGAGTGTGTGTTTAGTTCGAAGCCATCTGCTTTTCAGAGTCTTTTATGAGGCTTTACGCTTCTTCCAATAAAAAATATATATATATCTCCAAATATCTCAAAATGCAAACATGTTTGTCTTTAAAGTCACAACATTGGGCCTCCTGAGGATGAGGAGTGTTTATTTTGGGAACAACTTCTGCTTTATGGCCTACTTCCTACATGTACGTACAGTAATGATACATGTCATTTAGGATTGACTTTATTAGCATAGCAAGGATGCTGATGTAAACGTCCTAATTATAGCCGCCTTTAAGTGTGAAAGACGAAGCAGTGTTAATTGGCGAGAGGCTGTCATTTCCTAATTGGCTGCAACCTCCGTTTCCGTAGAATTATTGCTCGGGTTTGGTCCGCGGAATGGCGTGCCCGTAAAAAAACTGGATAGTGCTGTTATTAGAGACGGGACACTATAGACAGATTCCGGATAGGGAATGTGATGATTTATCAACATGACGCACACAATGATGAATGATGAACAACTCGTATCCATCGCATGTCTTCCCTTTTTCTAGTGATGTGTTCAGGCGCAATGCGTATTTGAGTGTTAGAGGAATTGCTTTTTGATTATTATTAAATTTATTCATTTTCTACCGCTTTTCCTTATGAGGGTCGCGGGGGGTGCTGGAGCCTATCCCAGCTGCCTTCGGGCGAGAGGCGGGGTACACCCTGGACTGGTGGCCAGCCAATCACAGGGCACATATAGACAAACAACCATTTACACTCACATTCATACCTATGGAAAATTAAGTCAATTAAGTCGACAATTAACCTAGCATGTTTTTGGAATGTGGGAGGAAACCGGAGTACCCGGAGAAAACCCACGCATGCACGGGGAGAACATGCAAACTCCACACAGAGATGGCCGAGGGTGGAATTGAACCCTGGTCTCCTAGCTGTGAGGTCTGCGCGCTAACCACTCGACCGCCGTGCCGCCCTATTATTAAATTACGGCTGCAAAAATACGTTGACAAAGCCAGCATTTTCGTAAAGAAAATTGTATAGGTAGGAACCTTTAATACAGGTTTGTAGGGGGAATGGTTTAACCCAGACACATACAGTAATCCCTCGTTTATTGTGGTCAATGGGTTCCATCCAGACCCAATTCCATTTCTGTGAAGTAGGATTCCTTATTTATAAATAAGGTGTTTACGACCCGTTTATGACCTAAATCTGATTGAACAAAATTAGAGCCCTCTGAACATGAAATAACACCCCTATAGTCACCTTTAGACTCCTATTACCCAATATAGTACACTTGATAACATAAAATATTCATAGATTTTGTACCGCTTATACTCACAAGGGTCGCGGGGTGCTGGAGCCTATCCCAGCTGTCTTCGGGCGGGAGGCGGGGTACGCCCTGGACTGGTGGCCAGCCAATCACAGGGCACATATAGAATGTTTTTGGAATGTTGGAGGAAGCCGAAGTGCAAACTCCACACAAAGATGGAGTTGAACTCGGGTCTCCTAGATATGAGGCCTGCGCGCTAACCACTTTACCACCGTGCAGGCATATAATAAGACGCAAAAATCCGGCGCCAGCAACTCCTATAGTGAGGGCGGGAGGCGGGGTACACCCTGGACTGGTGGCCAGCCAATCACAGGGCACATATAGCATGTTTTTGAAATGTTGGAGGAAGCCGGAGTGCAAACTCCACACAAAGATGGAGTTGAACTCAGGTCTCCTAGCTGCGAGGCCTGCGCGCTAACCACTTCACCGTGCAGCCATAAAATAAGACGCAAAAATCCGGCGCTAGCAACTCCTACAGTGATTTGTACAGATATTTAAAATACGTCTTATCGGGACCTCGCCAGTATTTCACTTAGCGGGAGGGGGCACTACGGAAAAAGCACTCAAGTCGGGAATGCGGGGTTGCCATGGCGATGATAAGTCATTATCTACAGACCAACACAAGCCGTTCTAATGCTGCTTTAACTGTGGTAGGACATCATACACAGGATCACAACACCCCCATATTACCCCTAAGAAGTTGTTTCCTCTTATCTGCTCTGTTTGGGGGGGTGGGGGCGTCTATGTATATATATTTATACATACATATATATATATATATAAATAATAATTGTGTGCACAAGAGGGTTTTGTTCTAAAGTTGGTTCTAAAAGATCTCATCAAAGAAAAAAAGTTTTGCAGAAGACTAATGGCGTTCTCCCAGAGGCAGGACGCTAAACAACAAGCATCAAGCATTTGGCCAAAGAGACTGCAACTTTTTTTTTTTTTTTTTTTCAATGCACATACACACGCATATGGATCAGAACAGCTTGTCTTTGCGACTAATACACCAATCTTCACGGAACATTAACTGCTCTAATTAAAACATGAAGCAATATGTTGTTTTGCTAGCAAGAGGGTTTTTATTGTGTGCGTGCGCGCTCCTTCCATCAACCCTAAGGGACGACACCTTGAGTCTGTTTCTCAGTCGCTTGCCTCCAGTCATTCGCATATGCTTGCTCCTCACTCATAACGTGACGAAGAAGATGGTGGACTTCCGGACGGCCAAAAACACCAAGTCGACCTTCCATGATAAACTTCCTTTGGAACTCTTATTTCAGGAGCACCAAATAGCAATAAAATCATTTAAATGTGAATTCTTTATTGTAAATGTTGTAGTATTTGTCATTTTTATCTTCATATATGATATGGTCCCTTATGAGAGTTATTATATCAACTTATGAGTGAAATGAATTCATAATGAGTAATTTTCTCCAAGGATGGGATGTAGGATTAAGATTTAGGATATTATATTTTTGTAGTTATAGCATGGAAAAACCTGTTTGACTTTCTAAATAAGATTTTTACCATTATTAGAGCCCTCTAGACATGAAATAACACCCCTATAGTCACCTTTACACTTCTGCTATTCTACTGCTTATATAGTAGTACATATAAGCAGAGTCAAAGTTTCAGATAATGAGGTTTGCGCAGACGCCCTTATATGGTTCACAGTTAGGAAGCACTTTGGGCATGTGACCAATCACATGTGGGCATGCCCGGAGGTGGGCCGTGGGTGGAATAAATGAAAACACACCATTTCGGCAGGAAGCACAAATGATGCCAATACAGCTGGAATAGGTGGAGATTCTGGAAGATCTATAAAGTTTTCTGTGCAGGTTATTGTGTGTAGCTGCTCTATGGGAGCCCACAACTCAATACAAAGGGTGGAAAAATGAGCACCATAGGTCTCCTTTAAACTATTTGTATTTTAGTTCATTTAGAATATTTATTTGCTTCAAAAAGTATTTTTGTACTAATAATAGGCAGTAGTCGACCTTCCATGATAAACTTCCTTTGGAACTTTTATTTCAGGAGCACCAAACACAGCTTTTTTTTTTAAGCGATAAAATCATTTAAATATGAATTCTTTATTGTAATAGTTATATAATTTGTCATTTCTATCTTCATATATGATATGGTCCCTCATGAGAGTTATTATATCAACTTATGAGTGAAATGAATTCATAATGAGAGTTTTGAATGAGCAGCAAGTATATTACAGTAATCCCTTGACTGTGATAAGTGAATTTTCTCCAAGGATAGGATTTAGGATTAAAATTTAGGATATTATATTTTTGTAGTTGTAGCATGGAAAAACCTGCTTGACTTTCTAAATAGGATTTTTACCATTATTGGAGCCCTCTAGACCTGAAATAACACCCCTATAGTCACCTTTACACTTCTGCTATTCTGCTATTCTATACTGCTTATAAAGTAGTACATATAAGCAGAGTCAAAGTTTCATATAATGAGGTTTGTGCAAACGCTCGGTTTGAAAAGGCATGGTAAAACCGTTCCTTTGTGATGTCACAGAGGGGCAGACGCCCATATATGGTTCACAGTTAGGAAGCACTTTGGGCGTGTGAGCAATCACATGTGGAGTGGGCATGCAAATGAAAGGAAATACAGCTGGAATAGGTGGAGATTCTGGAAGATCTATAAAGTTTCCTGTGCAGGTTATTGTGTGTAGCTGCTCTACGGGAGACCACAACTCAATACAAAGGGTGGAAAAATGAGCACCATAGGTCTCCTTTAAACTATTTGTATTTTAGTTCATTTAGAATATTTACTTACTTCCAAAAGTATTTTTGTACTAAAAGTAGGCAGTAGTCGACTACAAAATGGCAACCATTTATTAATGAAAACTGCGATAGTATGGGAGGAGCAATGTTCCGACGGCGATGGAGTGCGGGACGAGTATTGATAATTTCCTTTGCCGCTGCTTGCATCCATAAGCCTGTCATCCAATTGTATGGGAGGTGCCATAAACGCCCCCCCCACATCCATCGCTTATCTGCACATATGGCCAGATGGAGTTTAGCAAGTCTTACATTATGTTCACGGGTGCAGTCATCACATTGACAATATGGCTGTGAAACAACATTTAAATTGCCCACGCAGCACAACATGGACTCTCATTGGAATTGCCTGGAGAAGAGGGAGCGGAGGGAATGGAGGACAGAAGACCACCAACTGGTTCTATCAAGTATCTTAAACGTGTGGCGGTAGTTTGATTGAAAGGAGGACATTAGAAATGACGTCAAGGGGTGTTGAAACTTTCATTTAGTACATTGAAGATGCTGAAAGCAATCCAATGGAGGTCAAGATAAGCTAAGCTCTCCGGAATAAACAACAGCTTTGTAATCAGTGGCGTCATTTGGCCTATTTTAGGGGGGGCTAAAATGTTCTTAAGCCCCCTAAATAATTTCAGATATTTTATTGATTTTTAAAAAATTTATTTATTTATTTATTTTTTACCAAAAAAATAATCTGAAAAATGTTATATAATAGGCCAAAAGCAGGTTAATAAGCAAGCCAATAAGCAGGCTAATACTAGTAGTAGTAGTCGTAGTAGTAATCAGAAGAATAATAATGATGAAGAATAATAATGATAGTAATAATAGGCTAATTAATAAAATAATTATAATTATTATATAATTGATCAATTTAATCAACTTGATCAATAATAATGATATTTAAATTTTATGCTCATGAAATATTTTTCTTGTTAATATTATAATATATAATATATTGTTATTCAGATGTTTTCTTTATTTTACAACTTATATTTTTTATTTAATGTTATTAATTAATATCCCTAATATTTGGTCTTTTTTGTCATAACATTGTGACATTTTCCTCAAAGTAATTAAAAAAAATAATTTATTTGCCGTTTTGTTAATCATAATAATAATAATAATAATGATGATAGTAATAATAGGCTAATTAATAATATAATAATGCATATTATATAATTGATCAATTTGATCAAATTGATCAATAATAATAATAATAATAATGATATTTTAATTTTATTCTCATAAAATGTCTTTCTTGTTAATATTATAATATATAATATATCTTGTTATTCAGATGTTTTTTTTTATTTTACAACTTATATTTCTTATTAATGTTATTAATTAATATCCATATTATTTGGTCTTTGTTGTCATAACATTGTGACATTTTCCTCAAAGTAATAAAAAAATATGTAATAAATACATTATATAAATAAATAATTTATTTGCTGTTTTGTTAATAATCAGAAGAATAATATGATGATGATAGTAATAATAGGCTAATTAATAATATAATAATCTTATTATATAATTTATTAAATGATCAATAATAATAATAATGATATTTCAATTTTATTCTCATGAAATGTTTTTCTTGTTAATATTCTCATTTATAATATAATATCTTATGGGTTTTCTTTATTTTGCAACTTAGATTTTTTATTCATGTTATTAATTAATATCCATAATATTTGGTCTTTTTTGTCATAACATTGTGACATTTTCCTCAAAGTATTTAAAAAAATATATATGTAATAAATACATTCTATAAATAAATAATTTGCTGTTTTGTTAATAATCAGAATAATAATAATGGTGATAGTAATAATAGGCTAATAATATAATAATGATTATTATATAATTGATCACTTTGATCAAATTGATCAATAATAATAATAATAATGATATTTCAATTTTATTCTCATAAAATGTCTTTCTTGTTAATATTATAATATATAATATCTTGTTATTCAGATGTTTTTTATTTTACAACTTATATTTTTTATTAATGTTATTAATTAATATCTATAATATTTGGTCTTTTTTGTCATAACATTGTGACATTTTCCTAAAAGTAATTTTAAAAAAATGTAATAAATACATATATGAATAAATAATTTATTTGCTGTTTTGTTAATAATCAGAAGAATAATAATGATGATGATAGTAATAATAGGCTAATTAATAATATAATAATGCTTATTATATAATTTATCAAATTGATCAATAATGATATTTCAATTTTATTCTCATAAAATGTTTTTCTTGTTAATATGCTAATATATAATATAATGTCTTGTTATTCATAAGTTTTTTTTATTTTGCAACTTATATTTTTTATTAATGTTATTAATTGTGACATTTTCCTCAAAGTAATTCAAAAATATGTAATAAATACATTATATAAATAAATAATTTATTTGCTGTTTTGTTAATAATCAGAAGAATAATAATAATGATGATAGTAATAATAGGCTAATTAATAATATAATAATATTATTATATGATTGATCACTATCCACTGGTTTTGCAGTGTAGATTGTGTGTACTTGTGTAAATGTAATGGTGGCCTAAAACAATATAATAGAGTATATAATACATATATAATACAATTGAGTATCTCTACTAAATGTGTCCAAAAGTGGGAAAGTTATATCCCGGTTTTTGTTTCTTATTCGTTTTTGGGATTTTTTATGTCTTCTACATTCATTCATATCCTGTGGATCTCCAGGGGGCTAAGCACGGGGGGTGCTCAGAAGCTAGTGAGGCCCCTGTTTTGTAATGCCTGATAAAATATTTCATACATTACAAATTGATTTTATTTCTAGAATAGAAAGGCCATATGTGTATGACACTAATGAATGTCTCTTCGTATGGACGCCATTTTCTCGGGCTGATGAAAGTTGCCTCACGTCGGACGAGGAAGGCAGAGCTCCAAGTGGTCAAGGTGCCAAAAAAAAAAAAAGGGGCTGCTTCCCTGGTCAGATCATTAAACTGTTCCAGGTGCCACGGAACACCTGGTTGGAGGGGGAGTGGGGGGGGTGAACACTAGGTGGTCCCCATATTAGCTGATATTATTGCTAATGTGATGTTCCAGCTGGTTGGGGCAGGAGAAAGGGCACACATCCCACATCGGATCATTAATTCCTTCCCAGAGAGGAGCTGAGAGGAAGCCAGGCACACGGACAGGTCAGTTAAGCTTCTTTAAAAAGTATGACATTCGTATTTCAGGTCAACATTTGCAATAAGAGTTGTAATTATTAGCTTAGATCCCGACCCAGAACCTTCAGCGTCTCAAACACTTCACCATATTAACTGTTATTTATGCCTTTTGGAGTTTTTGAACAAATAAATGGTGCTAACCAAGGTTCCACATGCAGCTACTGCCACCTTGTTCATTTGAACAACCTACGTCAGGAGGTTGCTTACAGCCACAGATGTCAATGATGTCAGATGTCAATGAATGAATGGAAAGGAGGCCCCCGCGGGTCCTGACAGGAGACGACATTGGATGAATAAAAGGTGTTAATTGTAGCCTAGACAGTAATGGAGGAAAAAACAACACTAACGACATTCATACAACGATTAGAAGATTGAAAAATTGGATTTGACTTTTGCTTTCCTGCTGTCAAAAAAAAAAAAAAAAGCCGGAGAATCCAACTAGCAGCCATTAAGTCCATGAGTGACAGCAGACATGAGTGCTGTTGGAAAAAATATATCTATTGCAATAAAAACGCTTAAGAATCTGTCACAGTGATCAGTGGGGGGGGGTCAAGGAAAGTGGAAGTATGGCTGGCGATAAAAGATGGAAATGTGGAAAGAAAGTGAAAGATTTAACGGGGGGTGAAAAAGAAAGAGACATCAATCTTCAGGCACCCGCCCCCCCCCCCCCCCCCCCCCCCCCGTGGTCTGGGGGTACCTGTCCTCTTCCTGACATCAACAATACCGAGCCTTCTGGGTAGTAATCAATCAGTCACACTCTGACAAGCGGCTAGTGGAACTGAACTGTGGTTTGTGTGTGTGTGTGTTAGGGGGGCGAGAGTATTTAAGTGCATGAGTGACGTGTGTGTATAGCAGGGGTCTCAAACACGCGGCCCGCGGGCCAAATGTGGTCCGCAGGACGCTAGTTTAGGCCCCCGCCTTGATATGAAAGTTTAATGTTAGTGCGGCCCGCGCAAGTTTGATATGGATGCTGTATGGTATCATGTACCCAGAAAAAATTATTACGTTTGATTCATGTTCATGTTAAAGGTTAAATAACTGTTAATAGTTATCCTCCCTATCCGTGTGGAAGTGGTAAGTTTTTGGCTATTTAAGTTTAAAAGAAATAACTTGAAGGCTACCGTTTAGGTCGCTAGCTCTCTAGTTTGCGAGCTCAATTTACTTGGGGCCACTGGAGCTAGGGTCTGGGCAAGGCTGGGCCGCATCAGGTTTTCCCAAAAAAAAAAAAAAACAGAAAAATATACAAACTTTTTCAGTGCTTTGGTTGCGATTTTCTACAATAAAAGCTCTGATAAAACATTCCACTGTTGTCAAATATCTTAATTTTTATTTTTCTGCACAAAATAAGATGAAAAATAAGTAAACAAATCAAGAATAAAGAAAATCAATCAGTAATAAATAAATAATAATAAAACGACAAATAATAAAAACGTAAGAAACCACATATAGTTGGTGGGTAGACAAATTATTTTTTTTAGATTAAAATGAACAAAGCATTATTAGAGCCCTGTAGACATGACAAAACACGACTATAGTCACATTTATACTTTTTTTATTTACAACATATTGCGCAACTGCAGGGTCTTGAGACACATGCTAACTCGCAAACTAGAGAGCTAGCGACCTAAACGGTAGCCTTCAAGTTATTTCCTTTAAACTTAAATAGCCAAAAACTTACCACTTCCACACAGATAGGGAGGATAACTATTAACAGTTATTTAACCTATAACATGAACATTAATCAAACATAATAATTTTTTCTGGGTACATGATACCATACAGCATCCATATCAAACTTGCGCGGGCCGCACTAACATTAAACTTTCATATCAAGGCGGGGGCCTCAAACTAAGTGTCCTGCGGGCCACATTTGGCCCGCGGGCCGCGTGTTTGAGACCCCTGCTTTAAGTGTTTCAAACAGAGTGAGACGCCAAAAAAAAAACTTACCACTTCCACACTAAATGGGAGAAGAACCAGCCCCCCACTCGATCTCAGCCATGGCATGTTGGCTTGGCTGTGCCGGCTCGTTTCCTAGTGACCAGAATACTACAGCATATAACTTATCTTTCAATATTTTTTTATCAAAATAGGCCAAACCATGAAAATCAATCATTTAGGAATTATAAAAAAAACAATAGTGAGGGAGCGATATTCAACCAGCGAGGGGACGACTGTCGGAATACATGTAGCCGTACCGCACGTGTACCGTTACAAGCCTAATATTATTGCTGTCGAGAGAACCTTCCAAGCGCCTTATCGCCCATTTGGACATCACCCCCCACCCCCCAACAATAAACAGACCCTCGTAAATCAGAGCGCATATCTATTAAATTAGCTTAGGCGGCCAGATCAAATCAGGCATAATTGGTTAAATGCATTATGCTGATGAATTGTCTCCATGAGTAATAAGTAAAAGCTAGAGGCGGGATGGGGAGAACAGATATATGTTCTTTGTCTGTCTGAGCCCTTCCTAAAGAAGACATCTTCACAAACGACCCGACAAAATGGCGCTGGCATTACACTTCCTCGCTAATCATCTTCCTCAACTACTTTTCAAAATGAAGAACAAAGCTTCAAAACCGAACCATCTAATTCAGAAAACAACTTCCATGTAATTGGAAACAACTCGGACAATAAAGAAGTGATCACACACTAGCTGTGTGCCAACAGGCGCAAACTTTGCTGGTCTGCAGGGACTTGAGCAACAAACTATTAGTATCCTTCCTTCCAGCAGCCACAGTCATGGACTCCATGGATCCATTTCTACTCGTGCTCAGGGTCAAAAATGGACAGAAATCCAGAATTCGATGCCAAGGCTACATGGCCAATTTCATTGGAAACAACCTGTTATGTCCAGGTTACTAAAAATTAATCAAATTAATCAATTAATTGCATGTTAAATAACAACTGATTTGCTCATTTTGCCAGCCTCCATACATTGACATCGCATGCTAGCAAACAGGATTCACTCTGCATCGGTCACGTTACTTCGATAGCGGAATCGACAGCGTGAGTCAACTCTGTCCCAGTGGTGGGGGGGCTGCTAGCCAGTGAGCAACCGTAAACATGAACAAAGGCACGAAGAAAATTACGAATTCCACAGCCAAGTGTGGCGATATTTCGGTTTCAAAACGAAAAGTAGTGGTAACAAAAAAGGGGAATACGAGAAATTTCTGTCTAGTTTTTTCTGTCCAACCTGGGGGGGAGGTGACTGATTGTTACAGATTACAGGCTATTTTAAGATGTGTAGTGAAGCCTTTTTTACAGTTTTTCCTCGATTTTTTTAACATATTTTCTGAAAGGATGCATCATATTCTCAGAATTCTACACACAAATCCAAAAACTTGAAACTTTACAGCCAAAATGGTGTTTTGTCTCCAAATGACGCACACAAACCACTATATGAACAAACATTTATATGATTACATCATATGATTACATCATATTCATCATGATTCGGACCTTTTTGTGTTTTGTGTGACACTTCTTGCAAAATATTTTCGAATTTTTTTTGAGTTTTTTGTATTTTTTTGACTCAGAACACAAAATTAAACAGGAATTCGTTTAGATTACTGTAATGCCCTGCTCTCTGGTCTTCCCCCAAAAAAGTATTTTAAATCTCCAATTACAGTTTTTCTCGATTGTTTACACACAATTTGTTATGCCTGAGACCCAATGACCACAACATACAGTAAACCTCGGATATATCGGATTCAATTGTTCCCACTGGTTTTGTCCGATATAAGCGAAATTCGTTATATGCGTATACCGGAAAATGTCCGTTTTACGCATATATCGGATTTATATCCGGTATATTCGTAAATCGGATTTTATCCGTTATAAAAAGGCACTTCCTTGACTATGTTTCCAATGTACCTGGACGCGCAGGCAACGCTGCAAACGCTGCAAATGACGTCGTATAGCGGCCTGTCACGATTCGGCGAATCGGAGCGCCACGATGCGGCCATCCGATATATGCGAGGGAAATTTGATGGAAATGCATTGGAACGGGACTGGAGATTTTGTCCGAAATAGGCGAAATCCGTTATAAAAAATCCGATATATGCAATGAATTTTTATTGGAAATGCATTACAGAAAAATCGGTTCTTTTTTATCTGTCCGTTGTGAGCGAATTTCCGATATATCCGAGTCCGATATATCCGAGGTTTACTGTATGACCAATGCACCAACTCCATGAACCAAGTCTGCTAAACTAGAAGCACAATTCCTGCTTTACACTCGGAATGCAGATCTACAACACACTTTTTTCAAAACACTACACACAATTCTCTGAGTTTTGGCACAATTTTCATGAAGTAAACTTCTTGTTTTCACAAAGAACACAATGCAACTCAAAACAGTCAAATTAATATTCTTATTATTCACACTGACTCATCACATGGGTAAACACCTGGCACGCATTTTTACAATTAGCGGTCTAACAATGAGGGAGGCTGGGCAAAGGGTCAGAAATCCACAAACACACAATCCCCTTCTCCAGATGCGTGTAATTTTGTGTTCTGAGTCAAAAAAAACAAACAAAAAACAAACAACAATTCTAAAATATTTTGCAAAAAGTGTCACACTGAACACAAAAAGGCCCAAGTCATGATGAATATGATGTAATAACATAACATCAGTATTAAACTGGTTCATATAAATGTTTGTTCATATAGTGGCTTGTGTGACCAAACCCCATTTTGAGAAGAATGAAGACCGTTTCGGATGTAAAGTTTAATTTTGCAGGAGAATTGAGTTGTTTTCAGAAATGTGTGAGTGATTTTTGGATTTGTGTGTAGAGTTCTGAGAATATAAGCCATCCTTTCAGAAAATGTGTATAAACAATCGAGAAAAAACGGCATTACAGAACTCAGCCGCACGTGTGCTGACGAGGACCAGAAGGCGGGAGCACATTACACCAGTTTTAAAGTCGCTACATTAGCACCCCCGTCCGCTTCAGGATCGATTTTAAGATTCTCTTACTGGTTTTTCAATGTCTTAACGGGCCTTGCACCTTCTTATTTATCTGATCTGCTTTTACCATATGAACCCCTGCGGACCCTGCGGTCCTCCGGCACTGGCCTTTTTACAATACCAAAACCCAGAACTAAAACCCAGGGTGAGGCAGCATTTAGCCACTATGGCCCCCCGCCTGTGGAACAGCCTGCCGGAGAGCCTCAGGACTGCGGAGACTGTTGATATTTTTAAAAGAAGATTAAAGACGCACTTTTTTTGTCTTTAATGTAGAGACCTGAATTGTATGTAAACAACCGAGAAATACAGCAGTCCTCTGGTTCATCCAGCCAGGGGGCGTATCAGAGGGGGGGGTGTCATGTCCTCCTTCTTGTCTCAAATGCGTAGCAAAGGCGTGAGGGAGATGGTTTTACCGGACGCTTGGAATTCACTTTCTGTTGCGCTTCATCTCGTTTTGGATACTAACTGCACACCGGATTGGTTGCCAGTTCATTGCAGAGCGATTATGTCAACAACAAAAACAATAACGGCTAACGGGAAATTATATTAAAAGTATAAAGCAACCGAAGAAACAAAAGTGACAAATGAGCAGAAAGATTTACATGACGTCTCAGGCCAACAGCGTACATTTCCCATTAAAACAACAAACCTCACAAACGTGGATGTAGCGATCTGCGTGATAGATTGGGCTTTTACCCAGAGATCCTTTGGCAACGTACCAACGTATTTTCTTTAGTGAATAAAAGCTTTTAGCAGGAAATCAATTGGCGATGGAGTCCATACACAAGCCGCCAGTGTTCCGTTTGCATTTTCCGGCGTGGAACGTTTTTTGTTAACACAAATCTAGCCGGGCATGGAGAACATGGTTCCACCTTTTACAGTCCAATGGCGTGTCAGTTACACTGAGGGTGATGTACGAGTTGTCCGTGCTAACAAGTCAATAGCTCGTCTTGTTAGCCAAATAAACGTCGCAGGCTGCTTTACAAATGAGTGGGTGGAGGAGACCAGGAAGTCATTTTTCTTCGCTTTCACAGAGAAAAAATTGAAATGACGGCATCTTAAAAAAAGACAAGTCTTCCTTACTGCACCATCAATCATGAAGCACATGATTCCGCCATTAATACATGTCAAACATGGTAGAAAACTGCATCAAATAAATTTGAAGAACAAACACTTGATGGATTATGGTGAGGTTTTGTGGCTCACAGTGACTATGTGGGTGTTATTTTATGTTTAGAGGGCTCTAATGTTAAAAGATGGCCGCCATACACGGGTTTGAATGAATTAAGAGATGCAGTATTTAGCAGGAAAGTCGGTTTCTAATTTATTCTGAAACTCAGTGTGTAAATTGGATGAATCTGGTTGGCTTCAATAATTTAAGGGTTGTGTTCCATTACATCTCAGATCATTTTTGTTTAGATTTAGTTTTATTTAATTGTAATGACTTTTTTTTTATTGAATTATGTTTGAATTTTGAAATTGATTTTTTTAAACCCCGGGAATAGTCTTCTACTACTTCTTAATTTATTTCAGACATGCATACAAGTTACATTAATGTATCTCACATATACATACGTATACAGTAAACCTCGGATATATCGGAAATTCGCTCACAACGGACAGATAAAAAAGAACCGATTTTTCTGTAATGCATTTCCAATAAAAATTCATTGCATATATCGGATTTTTTATAACGGATTTCGCCTATTTCGGACAACATCTCCAGTCCCGTTCCAATGCATTTCCATTAAATTTCCCTCGCACAGGCCACTATACGACGTCATTTGCAGCGTTTGCAGCATTGCCTGCGCGTCCAGGTACATTGGAAACATAGTCAAGGAAGTGCCTTTTTATAACGGATAAAATCCGATTCACGCATATACCGGATATAAATCCGATATATACGTAAAACGGACATTTTTCGGTATACGCATATAACGGATTTCACTTATATCGGACAAAACCAGTGGGAACAATTGAATCCGATATATCCGAGGTTTACTGTAGTATGATTGAAGTTTGAAATTGAATTTTTTTTAACCCCGGGAATAGTCTTCTTCTTCTTCTTAATTTATTTCAGACATGTATACTATGTTACATTAATGTATCTCACATATACATATATAAACAAACAACCATTCACACTCACATTCATACCTATGGACAATTTGGAGTGGCCAATTAACCTAGCATGTTTTTGGAATGTGGGAGGAAACCGGAGTACCCACGGAGAAAACCCACGCATGCACGGGGAGAACATGCAAACTCCACACAGAGATGGCCGAAGGTGGAATTGAACCCTGGTCTCCTAGCTGTGAGGCCACAACTTGGATTTGTTATTCAAAATATTACTTTCATTCATTCATTCATTCATTTTGTACCGCTTTTTCCTCACGAGGGTCTTGGGGTGCTGGAGCCTATCCCAGCTGTCTTCGGGCGAGAGGCGGGGTACACCCTGGACTGGTGGCCAGCCAATCACAGGGCACATATAGACAAACAACCATTCACACTCACATTCATACCTATGGACAATTTGGAGTCGCCAATTAACCTAGCATGTTTTTGGAATGTGGGAGGAAACCGGAGTACCCGGAGATAACCCACGCATGCACGGGGAGAACATGCAAACTCCACACAGAGATCGCCGAGGGAAGAATTGAACTCGGGTCTCCTAGCTCTGAGGCCTGCATGGTAACCACTTGAGCGCCGTGCAGCCCGCCTATGTAGTTATTTTATATTTGACCAACAAACTGATGTATAACTTGAAGTGAACTGAAGTAAGAACATCAAAGTGACAAGCAGACATTTAAGTAGTCATTTTTGATCACAAAAAAAAATGCACTGAATCTCTTGTTGCATGGTCCGATAAAGTTGACAAGAACAGCATGCAGTGTAATTTGTCTGTCACCAAGAAAGAATGAATACATTTACAAAGAAAAGGTGAAGTGGGTGATTGACACGCATTATTTCCAGGCTTTCGCGGGTCAAATCTGGCCCCTGGGCCTCGAGTTTGACGGACTTATGTATTTCCTGAGCCGCTAGCTCTAACCCAGCATGCAGAACAACACTGCCCTCTACAGCCCACGCTCTAAAAAAAAAAAAAAAGCCAAACACCAAAATCGTTGGATATTATTTCATCCGATATCCCCACAGTGATCTTTTTTCCCAAACCATGTTGTTCCTATTCCATGTGTACCGACAGCGACTGTGTTCCATTTTTGTCTTGTTTTCTGGGGAGCTAAATAAATAATGGCGTTGTTGTTGCACACCCGCCATGTTGATAAGTGCACACAAACATTTCAGTTCCAAATGTGAAAGAGTTGACGCCGTTATATTTGTAAATAAATTATTTTCATGTTAAACAACCGTTTGCGTGTGTTATGTTGTGGCATGTTTGGGATCACTTGGAAATTTTGGGAGCCGGTCTGAGATATGGCTTTTTCTTGGCAATCCTGTCATGAAGTCCGGCATCCTGAAGTCGCCGCTTCACCGTTGATACTGACACTGGTGTTTGACGGGTACTATTTAGTGCAGCTGCCAGGTGACGACCCGTCTTAAACTACACATGTTTTTCTGTCCTTGTTAGACCCAGTTTGTGCTGCTCTCTGAAAGGAGTAGTTAATAGCATGGTAAGAGATTTTAGTTTTAGTTTAGATTTTTAGGTTTTCTAATCATCTATTAGTCTTATAAAATGATGAACTTGGATTAGCAGCCATACCAGGAGATTGATGCAGAGGACTGACAGTTGTTGATAGTAGGACTCTATGCAAAAATGTAATGGTTTTATTTCATTTGAACATGCATCAGATTACAATTGAATGCATCACATAATCAGTTCCCAGTTCCACGTGTCCAAAAGTAGGAAGAATCAAAGCTTATTAAATCCTACCCCTCCATCTGGTACTTTTACAATCGGTAACTGCTAAATTTGTTCACTTCCTGCTTTCCTAATATAGTTCCTAATAATTGTTTTATTTTTTGTCACATGGTCCCTAAACCCCCAAAAAGGAGCGTTGGGTTATACTTTACAATGAATCCCTCTGTGAACTCCATTTGCATTAAAGTGGTCAACTTTATCTGGGGATACATAACAGTTGGTAATGGTAATGGTTTTATTTCATTTGAACATGCATCAGATTACAATTGAATGCATCACATAATCAGTTCACAGTTCCACATGTCCAAAAGGAGTAGGAAGAAGCAAAGCTTATTAAATCCTACCCCTCCATCTGGTACTTTTACGATCAGTAACTGTTACATTTGTTCACTTCCTGCTTTCATAATATAGTTGAAGTTTTTTTTTATTTTATTTTTGTCACGTACCGAAGTACGAGGTGATATGACCATCCAATGACATAATGGGTACCATAGTAAGTGTCAATATAGTGATATATATAGCACATCATGACTGGTTCAAGACTCTTCATCCTTGTATTTAGCAAACATCAACTGCTTGTATTGTTTCTTGAATTGGCTCATCGTTGTGCATTGTTTGAGGGTCTTACTCAATCCATTCCATAGTTTGATTCCACATACTGAAATGCTATGGCTTTTTAACGTAGTCCTAGCATAGAAGTGTTTCAAATGTAGTTCTTCCCTGAGATCATATTTCTCCTCTCTTGTAGAGAAGTATTGGATGACATTTTTAGCTAATTGGTTATTTTTAGCCTTATGCATCATTTTAGCTGTTTGAAGATGAACTATATCAGCAAGTTGAAGTATTTGTGATTTTAGAAATAAGGAGTTAGTATTTCTCTGTAGGTGGCATTATGAATTATCCTTACTGACCTTTTTTTGCAGTACATTTAGTGAGTGAAGATTGCTTTTATAGTTATTAGCCCATATTTCCACACAATAAGTAAGATATGGTAGAACCAGAGAGCAATAAAGAGTGTGGAGTGATTTCTGATTGTATTTGTTCAATATTGAACGTCTATGGACTTTAGAAGTTCCAGTGTATTACGGTAATAATTGAACAAGGTCTGGAGGATTTGCATAGGAATTCAAATTTACAAACTCTTACAAAGAATGAATGCGCTAAAAAGCTTAGCAAGATCACGACTCACAAACTTAAGATACAATTCTTGGAATCAAAAACAAACACAAAAAATAAATAAATCTGTCATCCATTTCGTGCTTTTGAACCAATAGATATGTATACTTTTGTGTACCCATTTAATATTTAGCAGTGTGAAAAATGCATGTATTGGATCAATATGTTTTAATTCAGGGGCCCTCATTAAAGCTTGAATGACAAATAAATAAATAAAAACAAAAATTAAAAATCAACACAAGCATGCCACATCCGTGCAGACCAAGGACACTTTACATTCTAAATATTTTCCAAGACCGCCAAAGTCCAACTGTAATAAAACGCCATAACCCTAAGTCTGACATATATCCCACACATATAGATAAATGACATCCATGCCGATATTCTCTCCAGAAAAGGCGAGAAAGAACACCCCATCACGTCTCTCCAGTGGATTGTGTGATGTGAAACACGCTTGACCTTCAAAGCGTTGCCTCCGAGGCATAGGCCGCATCTGTCCATCAATCCCGCACGGCGGGACAAAGACATGGATTAACTTCACATTTCTTTTCAAGTACATGTTGCTCTTTGTGTCCGTGGGCACACCATTATTTGACCATCTACCCCCCCCACCACCTCACCCCCTGAAGTACGCTGAGCTTTATGGCCTGTAAGGCACAGAATCCTGGGTTAGGGCTTTTTTTTTTTTTTTTTTTAAAAATTCAATTTAATAAAAAAAGATATATATTTTTATAATTTTATTATAAGATATATTTATTTATTTTAATTAATTATTATATTTATTTTAATTATTATATTTATTTATATATTTATTATATTATATTTATCACATTTCTTTTCAAGTACATGTTGCTCTTTGTGTCTGTGGGCACACCATTATTTGACCATCTACCCTCCCACCCCCACCCCCCTGAAGTACGCTGAGCTTTAGGGCCTGTAAGGCACAGAATCCTGGGTTAGGGCTTTTTTTTTTAAAATAAAAAAAATAAATTTCAATTTAATAAAAAATATTTTTTATTAAATATTTTATTTATTTTATTTATTTTATTTATTTTATTTATTTTATTTATTTTATTTATTTTATTTATTTTATTTATTTTATATTTATTATAATATAATTTTATTATTTGTTATTTTTCAAAATTACTCTTGTTTCATATTGAAAAACACGTTCTTACCTTTTGTGTGTGAAAAGTGCTGATACTTTGTTGTAAAAGTCTGATCAACTCCTGGTGAGTTTGGGTATATAACCCTCTAACTCATTCAGCAGATTGCCTTCATTTTCTTCAAATGATACAGAAAAATACCTTTAGAATGCATTTGAATGGACAGACATCAATATTTATGTTATTTTATGTTTAAGTCTACTGCCGCAGATATCATTTTCCATGTTCCATATGACTCTCAATGAAATAGTTATATCACAAACTAATTAAATCATCTATTCACAGCCACAAGCTGACAAAATCTTCCTCTGACACCGCAATGCATTTCATCTCTTTTGGCATCTCTTCCTGACACTTGGCAACCTTCTCCACCCACACGCTGCAGCAAAAATTCAAGTCAAAGATCCTCTATATGACGGGAGGCACTGTGACCCCAGTGTTTACAAACCGCTGTCGTACATAAACTCTTTCAATAACCTTTTTGGGCAAGGTCCCAAAAAAAAAAAAAAAAAGGAAAGACAGGAATCAGGAGTTCTCTTGAGGACCGTCCGCAAAAATTCTAGTCAAAGATCCTCGACAGATCGTCCTCCAAAGATCCACAAGAACCTACTGCAAAAAAAAAAGTGTGAAAGATCCTGGATGTGATCTAGAGGTTCTTCAAAACAGAGTGGTCATGTGACATGACTGATTTTTAACAACCTACTTCAATGTTGTACATCGGAGAGGATCTTTGACAAATATTTTGGGTGTAGGCTCTTAGAAACAGCAGAGTGGTCCTGGGGGGAAAAAGACGATCTTTGACTACCACTTTTTGCAGTAGCTCCTTAGAAACAGAGTGGTTCATGTCATATAGAGGATCTTTGACTTGTGCCTTTGCAGTAGCTCCTTAAAAACAGAGCGGTTCATGTCATATAGAGGATCTTTGACTACCACTTTTTGCAGTAGCTCCTTAAAAACAGAGTGGTTCATGTCATATAGAGGATCTTTGATTCTTGTTTTTGAAGTAGCTTCTTAAAGAGAGTGGTTCATGTCATATACTATAGAGGATCTTTGACTCGTTTTTACGGTAGCTTCTTAAAGAGTGGTTCATGTCATATACTATAGAGGATCTTTGACTCGTTTTTACGGTAGCTTCTTAAAGAGTGGTTCATGTCATATAGAGGATGTTTGAGTTGTGTTTATGCAGTGGCTTCTTAAGAAGAAAGTAGTTCATGTCATTGCAGTAGCTTCTTAAAAACAAGAGTGGCTCTGTCATATAGAGGATCTCTGACTGGTGTCTTTGCAGTAGCTTCTTAAAAACAGAGTGGTCCATGTCATATAGAGGATCTTTGACTGGTGTCTCTGCAGTAACGTCTTAAAAACAGAGTGGTTCATGTCATATAGAGGATCTTTGACCGTGTCTTTACAGTAGCTCCTTAAAAACAGAGTGGTTCATGTCATATAGAGGATCTTTGACTGGTGTCTCTGCAGTAACGTCTTAAAAACAGAGTGGTTCATGTCATATAGAGGATCTTTGACTGGTGTCTTTGCAGTAGCTTCTTATAAACAAGAGTGGCTCTGTCATATAGAGGATCTTTGACTGGTGTCTTAAAAACCGTGGTTCATGTCATATAGAGGATCTTTGATTCTTGTTTATGCAGTGGCTTCTTAAAGACAGGGTGGCTCATGTCATTTAGAGGATCTTTGACTGGTGTCTTTGCAGTAGCATCTTAAAAACAGAGTGGTTCATGTCATATAGAGGATCTTTGATTCATGTTTATGCAGTAGCTCCTTAAAAACAGAGTGGTTCATGTCATATAGAGGATCTTTGACTGATGTTTTTGCAGGCGGTTCTTAAAAACTTAAAAATATAGAGATCATCCATCATGTCTGAGTGTCCAGTATATAGAGATATACATCAGGGATCTCCAACAGGTAGCTTGTGAGCCACTAGTAGCTTAAACGTTACCAGTCGTGTGTCTAGACATGTTTGGCTCTCATTGCAATGAACGTTGGCGTGTATGACCCCACTGCAAAGATCCTCCAAAAACAGGAGCCCAAGGCTTTGTACTGGCGTACTTAATGTCATTTCCCTGAAATTCCAATTAGGAAAACTAAGTGAAGTTTTGCGCTCCAGTGTAGGAAAATCACAGCCGGCTGATCAAGCCATCAGCCACTGAACACAAACAGTCCTGATTCACAGAGTTTCATCATCAATCATCATCATCACCATCTAATCTGTTTGTGTGCCGTTATGTCGCCATCTCGTACCTTTTACAGGAGAACTCCCCACAACCCTTTTCCACCCCACCCCCCCCTTGCATGATTCACTACTTTGCATGATTTGCCCCGATACAAGGACGCTGCCGTGTTTTTGACAACCAGACTCTGTAATGACGCAGAGGGGGGAAAAAAGGCTGAAATGAAATCAGACATCTATTCTTGAACACCCTGATGGCAGAAAGACTGGAGGAGGAAGAGGAGGAGGAAGAAAGGTGAGACAGGTAAATTCGATTGAAAAGGAGAGAGGAGCCCGGCAGCGGTGGAGGGGTGGAAAAGAAATAAATCAAAAGGGTGGAAAAGGAATGATATAGTATGGAAAGGCACGGAAAAATAAGAGGGCTGGGTGGGCGGCGGAGGCAGCGGGAGCTCTGCGGAGGAAATCAGTTGCTTTCTAATGGACGCTGATTGCATCTCTTCCTAAATGTCAAGTATATTTCCATTTAAAGTGCCTTGGCCCAGGCTTAAAACGCTGTGAAGAGAGGCGCAACCAGGCCTCACGTCAACAGACAGCTTGAAGACGGGCGGAAAAAAAAAAATCAACAAAAACAAGACAATTGATTGTTTCGGTGGGATTCCGTCATCGAGCTCATAACACGGTTACCATGACGGCTCCCATTAACGCCTCCATCCAGTTCCATAGGAGACGGCGGGGGCGTGGTCTACAAAAGCAGACACACTGCCGGCGTCTAATTGGCACCTTGTCAACAACATCGGCGTATTTCAACATCGACCTATGACCCCTGCTGTAATTCCATATGGTCTGCGGAACTGTTCGGAAAACAGCAGTGAGCTGTTCCGCTTTTTCCATCGTAATAAAAGCTTGGAGTATCGTAGATTATGGTACTTAGCAAAATTCATATTGTACAGTAAACCTCGGATATATCGGACTCGGATATATCGGAAATTCGCTCACAACGGACAGATAAAAAAGAACCAATTTTTCTGTAATGCATTTCCAATAAAAATTCATTGCATATATCGGATTTTTTATAACGGATTTCGCCTATTTCGGACAAAATCTCCAGTCCCGTTCCAATGCATTTCCATTAAATTTCCCTCGCATATATCGGATGGCCGCATCGTGGCGCTCCGATTCGCCGAATCGTGACAGGCCGCTATACGACGTCATTTGCAGCGTTTGCAGCGTTGCCTGCGCGTCCAGGTACATTGAAAACATAGTCAAGGAAGTGCCTTTTTATAACGGATAAAATCCGATTTACGCATATACCGGATATAAATCCGATATATGCGTAAAACGGACATTTTCCGGTATACGCATATAACGGATTTCGCTTATATCGGACAAAACCAGTGGGAACAATTGAATCCGATATATCCGAGGTTTACTGTACTGTTAGGATTCACTCACTCATACAAGTGTAAAAAGAAGCTAACCAGTTAAGGAGGGTTAAGCCAGTCAGTGTACATTCCATTATTCTATTGTTATTATTATTATTGTCAACATAGCCATATTGTACTGAGCAGCCAGGACGTGTCAACCAAGGAAATGTAATCAAATATGCCAAATTCAGCCAACATTCAACAGTTGTCAAGACAGGAAATGCACCTAAACCTCAACAAGACAACACCAGTCACTTCCTGGATATGTACATCCATCATTTCCTGCATAAAAAAAAAGTACCAGCCCAAGCTAGCGCCACATCAATAAAATTTACACGCATACTTCCTCGTTGTCCTCCTCCTCCATCATCTCAAACCCGCCTGCAAAAATCTGCTCGGAACCAATGAGGCGTACGCTCCCGCCGGGGGGGCCTCCGTAATGACTGCCAATCAGGATCAACGTAAAGAGCGGCAAGCAAAGAGCGGCAAGATGGATGAGGGAAGCCCCAGGCCCTGGCTGCAGTGGAGCAAATGTAGCTTAGGGATAGATCCAATATGTCACAATAAAGACACAGGTAGAAAAAACCTGGTGTGTGGGAAAAGCCGACATTCATGAAGTACACAGTAAATCATCTGGAAACAGGAAGGTGAAGAATATAGAAGACGAGTCTTCATCTTGTGGAACAATGACGGTATCAAAGCGTCCATAGGGGTTGAAATATCATAGCAACACTGAACAAAACGATAGCTAATAAAAAGGTGACAGGTTCTTCCAGTCAAGAGGGCTCCGGGGAGGGAGGGAAGCCACATTGTTGCCAGTAATAGCCTTGGAGTTTGAAGTTTATCTGCATAAATAGTTCAAGCTAACGATTTCATCAGCAGATATCGACTGTACTAGAATGGAATGGAGGTGCTCTCTATATCAGTGTTTTTAAACCTTTTTTGAGCCACGGCATGTTTTTTACGTTGGAAAAATTTTGCGGCACACCAATAACCAACATTATTTGCTTCTTTTAGCTTTTTACTTGATCCGCATCCAAATTTAAACAACAATGTTACAAAATGTCACCACTACCTCTCATGTGCATCACTAAGTCTATTAGAGGAACGAGGCAATCAGCTACGTGTTGCCACACGGACGAATATTGCATTGCTCTGCCAGTCTTTACACCAATGACACGCGACAATTACATAATTGCAGAAAATTATTAATACATGTTAATTAAAAAAGTGATATTGAATAATTCCTCACGGCACACTTGTGTGCCGCGGCACAGTTGTTGAAAAACACTGCTCTATACATACCAGTGGTGCGTTCCAGACAACTCGGAAATTCCAAACCCCAGAGAAGGTAAAAGTGCTTTACCACGTCGCTCGTGCTTTACCCGGAATTGCTACTAGCTAGCTCGGGACATATATCATTTACCTCCAGTTCATTAAAATAAAAAAGTACAACATTAAAAGCCGTTTCTACCACACAGGAGCGCTAAATATGATATTTCCTATACTTCCAAGTAACCTGTAACGTACCGTAAGTGATCGTCACATAAAAAAACACAACAGAAGTAAATTTACTTACAGTTTGTAGCTCCACGACGTCAACTTTTTTTTTACTCCATTACAGCCAGCTATCAGGTAGACGCCTCAATTAACTAGTTCCACTCAAATACTAAAACTTAGTTAAATGGGCTAGTTTATTTTTTTTAAATTAGCAATTCGTTAGGGACTACGTGGAATCTTGTCCGGTCTCATTTCCGGCCCGTTGTTGGGTCAATCAAACCCAAACAGAAACACCTGTGGTACTTTTCACCCATTGCGTCTGATACAGCTGTAATGACCTTAAATGGCCACACAGATTGACTGCCGTGTATTAGCCGTTGGAAGCCAGAGGGGCGCTGTTGTTCTCATCTCCCATTGAAGTAAGGTGGTTCTGCTTCCTTCCTTCCTAACTTCCTTCACGTCTAACAACTTTATTGTCTCTTTTGCATAATATAGTCAAGAGTCAAGACATTTATATTGTTCTCTGGGGGCAACTTGTTCATAAAAACGTCAACAACAACAATCTAAGCAAACTGTTACACATAACAGCCGCAATGGCAAGTGATAAAAATGCTTGATTGATAAAATGTAACTTACGATAGGACAAACAAGAACAAAAACATCCTTGGACAGAAGGTAATGGACCTCAAGGTTGATCCATGCACGGCGATGAATGCATTTAGGAATCATAATCGTCATTATCATACTGATGTCATAAATAATAGGAATAAACATGTAGAGGACAAACTCCGGGCATCGTACAGCCTTTATGAACTCATTGCCTTCTTCTTCTGTTATTACTATCGTCGACTTAGTTAATGGACCTAATTGGACATAATGTCATTTTATGTCCATCAGGTCTGTTGCTTGTCTCACCAAATACTGACACCTAGTGGCCAATGTAGAATACTACACTCACAATTACTATGCTTCTTCGTGTATTTTTATTTTAGCTTATTTAGACAGTTATTTTAGTAATTTTTTATGCTTGAAAATGCTTTATTTAAGCCAAGAATGAGGATAATTAGCTTAAATGTGCATACTTATTAAAATTATTACAAATAATAGCACATATTCAACCATAAAACAGTGATAATTTTTAATTACCAGTGGACAGTGATCAATTATATAATATGCATTATTATATTATTAATTAAGGGCGGCACGGCGGACGGGTGGTTAGCGCGCAGACCTCACAGCTAGGAGGACCAGGGCTCGATTCCACCCTCGGCCATCTCTGTGTGGAGTTTGCATGTTCTCCCCGTGCATGCGTGGGTTTTGAATGTGAGTGTGAATGGTTGTTTGTCTATATGCGCCCTGTGATTGGCTGGCGACCAGTCTGGGGTGTACCCCGCCTCTCGCCCAAAGACAGCTGGGATAGGCTCCAGCACTCCCGCGACCCTCGTGAGGAAAAAGCGGTAGAAAATGAATTAGCCTATTATTATTATTACTATCATCATTATTCTTCTTCTGATTATTACTAATACTAGTACTAGTAGTAGTAGACTAGTATTAGCCTGCTTTTGCCCTATTATATGAAATTTGGAAATTTTTGTAAAAAAAAAAATCTAATTATTTAGGGGGGCTTAGGAACATTTTAGGGGGGGCTGAAGCCCCCTAAAATAGGCCTAATGACGCCACTGGTTGACCACGATGATCAAATCCCAATGTAGTGAGTGACGACTGTACTTTTATACTAATTTAGAACAATATTTTCCAGGTTGCTGCTCCTGTATTAGATCATCCATTCTGATGAAGGAGAACGTGCATCAAAGGTGCCCACCAAATCCTCCATGAGTCATTTTGGCCAATGAATCGAATCATTTTCGGGCACATTGAATTAGGCATCATTATGTAACTTGTTAAGCATGACTGAAACCAATATGGCCTACGTCACCCATTAAGCATGAATAGGATCCAGTCATTGCTCGGGCAAAGAGAGGTTATCCATCTTGCACTTGGACACAGGGTCTGGGGGAACCCTTTTTCTCAGTTGTGACCCCTCCTCATTGAAATGAAGGCACACCGTCTGGCCTGCCCTTGTCAGCACTCGTTAACCCATGTATTGATTTTTCCCCCTCTACTGTACATCTCCTTTAATTAAAGACACCGGCTAATCTGGCTTCCCACCAGTTTGCAGCTGTCACATTGAGATGACGACGGCTAAATATAGAGCTTTTCATTTGCATGTATCGACGCAACGTGTTATAAGGTCAGCGGAGGATGGATTTAACTCAAGTTTGATCCTTGATGGGCTTTTCACTTGTGTGAGTGTGGCTGTTTTCTTTGTCTCCCACCTCCAAACGGGCTGTGCCTTGGTTCCAGCACCTTGGCATGTTGGTTCCGTAGAACAATGGCATGAACAGAGTGAGCCCTTTTGTCAGTCATACACATTTTTTTCAGTGTGGGGATTATGGTTTTGCTGACGTTTATCACTTAATTTGTTCGAGTTCAACTTTCATTCATTTTCTACTGTTTATCCTCACAAGGGTCGCGGGGGTGCTGGAGCCTATCCCAGCTGTCTTCGGGCGAGAGGCGGGGTACACCCTGGACTGGTGGCCAGCCAATCACAGGGCACATATAGACATAAAAAAACCATTCACACTCACATTCATACCTATGGACAATTTGGAGTCGCCAATTAACCTAGCATGTTTTTGGAATGTGGGAGGAAACCGGAGTACCCGGAGAAAACCCACGCATGCACGGGGAGAACATGCAAAATCCACAAAGAGATGGCCAAGGGTGGAATTGAATCCTGGTCCTGAGGTCTGCGCGCTAACCACTCAACCGCCGTGCAGCCTCGAGTTCAACTAGATAAGTTTAAATGGATTTGGATGAAATTTTCAGGAATTTCTGGACATGGGATACGGAAGAACTGACTAAATTTGGGAGCCAGGGATTTTTTAAAAGAATTGTTTAAAATTTTGGGCAATCTTGGAGTCACCAATGAACCTAATGCTAGGAGTCCACTGGGCCGGCGCCAGTTGGTGCCAGTTCGCGCCAATGTAATTTGCTGTGGCGCCTTGTGTCGCCAATAAGGTGCCTAGTGGCATGCAGTGGCTCAAAGTGCCTCCCAACTGGCTCGTGGTGGCCCAAAAATTTTGTTTGGCGGCAAGAAAATGTCAAAATGTTTAAAATCTTTGTCACGCCAGGGCGAAGTGTTCACCAAGTGAAACCAAATGTCACAAACAACCCGCCTATTGGAATCCACTGGAATGTAATGGCGCAAGCTAAATTGCGCTAATGATGCTAGGAGTCCACTGGGCCGGCGGCAGTTGATACCAGTTTGGCGCATAATGGCTCGCTTTGGCGCAGAATTAACGGCAACATGGCAACATGGCGAGCGAACATAATTCGGCGCCACAGCGAGCCACTATGTACCAATCACATAATCTTTGGCACCAACTGGCGCCGGCCCAGTGGACTCCTAGCATAACATACATGTTTTTGGAATGTGGGAGGAAACCGGAGTACCCGGAGAAAACCCACGCATGCAAGGGGAGAACATGCAAACTCCACACTGAGATGGCCGAGGGTGGAATTGAATCCTGGTCCTGAGGTCTGCGCGCCTAGTGGCATGCAGTGGCTCAAACTGCCTCCCAACTGGCTCGTGGTGGCCCAAAAATTTTGTTTGGCGGCAAGAAAATGTCAAAATGTTAAAAATTTTCGTCACGCCAGGGCAAAGATTGTCACAAACAATCCGCCTGGAATCCACTGGAATGTAATGGCGCAAGTTAAATTGCGGCAATGATGCTAGGAGTCCACTGGGCCGGCGGCAGTTGGTACCAGTTTGCGCGAAAAGATTATGTGATTGGCGAGTAGTGGCTCGCTTTGGCGCAAAATTAACGGCAACATGCCGAGCGAACATAATTCGGCGCCACAGCGATCCACTACGCGCCAATCACATAATCTTTGGCACCAACTGGCACCAACTGGCGCCGGCCCAGTGGACTCCTAGCATAACATACATGTTTCTGGATTGTGGGAGAACGTAAACTCCACACAGAGATGCCAAGCGAAGAATCGAACCCACGTCTTAATAATAACTCTTCATTTGCAGTACATCAAAGCAAATGTGACGCTGTGTTCCAGATGTTACACATCAGATATCAGAGGGGTTAATACGATGATGCAACACAGGAAGTGCAGAGGCTAAATTCAAGTCAACTCCGGAGTGGAAACGTTAGTTTGCATATCAGCCTATTTGGTGTCACTAATGTGATCATCCAGCGTTCTTCCTGCGGGCCTCTTTTTTTTTCGTCGAAGGAGCGCTTCACCCCTGCATCATCACTCAGCTAGGGGCGGGGTTTAAGTGGGACAGGAGACAGGAAGTAGACCAAAAATAACAAAAGAAAGACATGGAAATAAAGGGGAGCTTGTGTACCAGGAAAGGAGAGTCAGGAGAAGATCAGAAGTATTTATGTCTCCCTTGGCGCTCGTCTTTACCTTTTTCCCCCCCCCCACCCTCCCTGCGAGCTGTTTTACATCAGCGATCTAATTAAAGGAAATAAATCAGCCCCACCTGGTTTCCGGGACGGTCTCTTGCACCTCCACCCCCTGATTGTATAAATCTCCATTACAGTGCATTACACGGCACATCACTCATGTTGTTTAGAGCTCCAAAATATGCAAACAGGCCGGGGCCGTAAAAGTGATGGATGCTGAAACCGGCCCTCCTTTGCGTCAGCACCTCGCACGGCAGCAGGCGGCCCGCTAAGCGACGTCCCGTGTGGGCCGAAGACGTATTGTGAGCTGTCCTTAACTGTGACTGTTTTCATTGTGCTCAGGCATCCAAAAGGCACTTTTTATGACCTCATTTGCTAAAGGGCTGCGTCTCTTGGAGGCTGAGGCATTATTTCATCTAATTAGCTGTGCCAAACCTTGACGCCGTCCCCAATAGAACCCTTGACAATTGTTAAAACGAAGGTTAATCAGTAGTTTTTATTGGTTAACAAACGAGCGACAGCATGCTTAAGATGTACCGTGATATTGTGATATACTGTTGGTGAAAAATACTTTTTTTTGCTGTTTTTTTTTAGCTACTTGACTTCATTCATTCATTTTCTACCACTTATCCTCACGAGGGTCGCGGGGGTGCTGGAGCCTATCCCAGCTGTCTTCGGGCGAGAGGCGGGGTACACCCTGGACTGGTGGCCAGCCAATCACAGGGCACATATATGTAGACAAACAACCATTCACACTCACATTTATACCTATGGACAATTTGGAGTCGCCTGTTTTTGGAATGTGGGAGGAAACCGGAGTACCCGGAGAAAACGGGGAGAGCACTCGGGTCTCCTAACTGTGAGGCCTTTCTCCTCCACAAACGCTCATCATCATCATCATCATCCAACCACACCAACTTTGTTGCGATTGTTCAGAAGTCGAGGGGTCATTTTAGTCGGATAATGGTGGCCAACCAATCACAGGGCACATATAGACAAACAACCATTCACACTCACATTCATACCTATGGACAATGTGGAGTCGCTAGTTAACCTAGCATGTTTTTGGAATGTGGGAGGAAACCGGAGTACCCGGAGAAAACCCACGCATGCACGGGGAGAACATGCAAATTCCACACAGAGATAACCGAGGGTGGGATTGAACTCGGGTCTCCTAGTTGTGAGGTCTGCGTGCTAACCACTCGTCCACCGTGTAGCCCTATCCATTTCACAAACAATTAAAATGAATCAGGTGATTTTCAAAGAAGGATCTACATTTTTGCATAGAGGCCTACTATCAACAACTGTCATAACATCACAACATATAGACAAACAACCATTCACACTCACATTCATACCTAAGGACAATTTGGAGTCGCCAATTAACCTAGCATGTTTTTTTTAGCATGTGGGAGGAAACCGGAGTACCCGGAGAAAAAAACCCACGCATGCACGGGGAAAACATGCAAGGGTGGAATTGAACACTGGTCTCCTAGCTGTGAGGTCAGCGCGCTAACCACTCGACCACTGTGCAGCCAAATGCACCCATTTCATAAACAATTAAAATTAATTAGGTGATTTTCAAAGAACGCTCAACATTTTTGAGTCCTACTATCAACAACTGTCAGTCCTCTGCATCAATCTCCTGGTATGGCTGCTAATCTAAGTTCATCATTTTATAAGGCTAATAGATGATTAGAAAAGCCATCTAAAAATCTAAACTAAAACTAAAATCTCTTACCATGCTGTTAACTACTCCTTTCAGAGAGCAGCACAAACTGGGTCTAACAAGGACAGAAAAACGATCCACAACTTGTTTTTAATTTCCCAAATATTTCAACTTTCGGCGGCACGGCGGTCTAGTGGTTAGCGCGCAGACCTCACAGCTAGGAGACTAGGGTTCAATTCCACCCTCGGCCATCTCTGTGTGGAGTTTGCATGTTCTCCCCGTTTTCTTCGGGTACTCCAGTTTCCTCCCACATTCCAAAAACATGCTAGGTTAATTGCCGACTCCAAATTGTCCATAGGTATGAATGTGAGTGTGAATGGTTGTTTGTCTATATGTGCCCTGTGATTGGCTGGCGACCAGTCCAGGGTGTACCCCGCCTCTCGCCCGAGGACAGCTGGGATAGGCTCCAGCACCCCCTGCGACCCTAGTGAGGAAAAAGCGGTAGAAAATGAATGAATGAATTTCAACTTTCTTCAAACTGAATCTGCTTTTTCGAATTCTGCCAATTTTGTTTTATTCCCAACTATCTCAACTTCCTTCTTGTAATGACTTTTTTTAGAAGTTTTTCTGCAACCTGATTTTTCAGAAGTTTGTCTCTCATAATATCACAACTTAAAAAAAAACATTTTTTATTTGATATTTAAACATTATCCGACTAAAATGACCCCTCGACTTCTGAACAATCGCAACAAAGTTGGTGTGGTTGGAGGATTTCCCGAGTTCCCGAACTGAGCGTTGAGCGTTTGTGGAGGAGAAAGGCCTCACAGCTCGGAGACCCGAGTTCAATCCCACCCTCGGCCATCTCTGTGTGGAGTTTGCATGTTCTCCCCGTTTTCTCCGGGTACTCCGGTTTCCTCCCACATTCCAAAAACAGGCGACTCCAAATTATCCATAGGTATGAATGTGAGTGTGAATGGTTGTTTGTCTATATGTGCCCTGTGATTGGCTGGCGACCAGTCCAGGGTGTACCCCGCCTCTCGACCCAAGACAGCTGGGATAGACTCCAGCACCCCCCCCCCACCACCACCAAAAATCGAGATTTAAGCATTGAAAGTAAAAATAATAATATGACTTACGTATATACTCTTTATGGGCGTGTCCCAAACTGTCCAATGGAGAGGGTTTAAGGTGGTCCTTGAAGTCTAACTCACCAGAACAGCATAGCATATACATAGATGCTGAGCTATATACATTACATATACTATATATATATATTTATGTGTGTGTGTGTGTGTATCAATTAAAAAGCCAATTTCATCAGCAAGCGTAAACCACATCGGGCCTTGTTATGAGTTATGAGTCTCCTATGTGACTTTCACACCTGTTTGTTCCTCTGCCGGTCAGCACTAATCTACATAATAAATGGATTCCTGATTTATGCCTAATCAGCAAATATGGCTTCGGACATAATTGTCTCCAGAGCTGCTTGATTGTCATTAAATAAAAGTTGATCCCACAAGGAGCTGTGAGAAAGCAATATAATCTGCACCTTGCAGCTTTCAGGTGAGCATCACCGTGTTTAGCATTAGCATACTTCTTCATCCATCTCCTAAGGAAGCTGCGCTTATCTTCATCCAGATTGTTTCCTGCAATTATTAAGAAAAAGTAGGAATATTAATGAACATTGTATGAATGAACTTTCCATTACGAGGAATGAAAGTTACAGAAATTCAGCTTTTCAGGTGAAACCTTTACAGGTGACCTTCATTTGACCTTCACTAAACATCTGAATGCACGACTTGCAGCTCTCTAACCAGAAGAGCAATCGCCGAATCCATTTGCAGTCACTTTAGTATTACGCTGTTCACATTTAGACATCATGAGCACAAGAAGACACCTAACAACCGGATCACCGAGGCTGCAAACAGGATGTTCCCACAGGGGACTGGAGGCTGAATGTCACCGAGTGTCATCAGCAGAGATACGTACAGAGAGACTGGAAAGATCTCGGAAAAGTCCTACTCTGTGCCTTTCCGTGAAATACGTTTAACCTGTGAATTTAGCTGTTGTTGGAGGAGCGCATGTTGTGCAAAAAGTACTGAAAGATCATCGACCAATCAGACGTGTGCCTGGAAAATACAAAGGGTCAAACTGAGTAAAGGTCCGACTGCATTTTAGCACTTTTTTGTGAGTATTGTTTTATATACTCCTGATCAAAATCAAAAGACCGGTTGAAAAATGGCAAGAATTTACATTTTGCAGTGTTGGAACACAAGGAGGTTCTGGATAGAGCAGAGATGGGCAAACTGCGGCCCGCTAAGCATTTGAATCCGGCCCACCAGTTGCTTCCAAAGTATTTAAACCTTTAACATACAAGCTGGCAACATGACTTCACATACTTTTTAATAGTCAGTTTTTTATTGTAATTATATTTTGTTATTTAATGGGGTCTGATGTTTAAAGTGCTCCTGAAAAAAAGGGTAATGGTAATGGTTTTATTTTATTTGAACATGCATCAGATTACAATTGAGTGCATCCCATAATCAGTTCCCAGTTCCACATGTCCAAAAGGAGTAGGAAGAAGCAAAGCTTATTAAATCCTACCCCTCCATCTGGTACTTTTACAATCAGTAACTGTTACATTTGTTCACTTCCTGCTTTCCTAATATAGTTTAAGTAGTTTTTTTAAATTCTAAACTTTAAACTTTAAACTTTAAACTTTAAATTTAAAATTTTATTTTTTATTTTTTATTTTTTATTTTTTATTTTTTATTTTTGTCACGTCCTGAAGTACGAGGTGATATGACCATCCAATGACATAATGGGTACCATAGTAAGTGTCAATATAGTGATATATATAGCACATCATGACTGGTTCAAGACTCTTCATCCTTGTATTTAGCAAACATCAACTGCTTGTATTGTTTCTTGAATTGGCTCATCGTTGTGCATTGTTTGAGGGTCTTACTCAATCCATTCCATAGTTTGATTCCACATACTGAAATGCTATGGCTTTTTAACGTAGTCCTAGCATATAAGTGTTTCAAATGTACTTCTTCCCTGAGATCATATTTCTCCTCTCTTGTAGAGAAGTATTGGATGACATTTTTAGCTAATTGGTTATTTTTAGCCTTATGCATGATTTTAGCTGTTTGAAGATTAACTATATGAGCAAGTTGAAGTATTTGTAATTTTAGAAATAAGGAGTTAGTATGTTCTCTGTAGGCGGCATTATGAATTATAATGGGGACAGAATGTATGACACTTTTACAGATAAATTATTCCTGGTGGACTGTTAGAATTACAAACGTAAAACAGTTGGCATGTATCAAATATATAGCCGGGCCCTGGACAATTTTGTTAACTAAATGCGGCCCACGAGTCAACAAGTTTGCCCACCCCTGGGGTCGAGCTTTAAAATGCAAAAAAAAGAAATGGGAGTCAGACTAGGAAACAAATATTAAAGTGAAATAGGCTTGTTCATCAGAAAAAAATATGGATTGAATGTCATTTTCTGTCCTGTATCCACCCCGTCATGATCTCTTGATGGCAAAGGCAAAGCTTTCTCTCTTTGAGTGGTGGCGATTGTTCAGCTGCATAAGCGAGACCTCTTACCGAGCGTCATGGAGTATCCGACACCGGACCAACCAACCGGGGCCCAAATGAAGGTCGGTACTGGTCCCGAGTGCAGTCCAATAACCATGGAGAACAAAAACAACATCTCCAAAGAGCTATTCTTCTACAACACCACAAAATGCTAATGTGGGAGTGCTTCAGGTTGCGCGGGGGCGTCAAACGGCAGCCATCACAAAGAACATTCACAAAGTACTTCTTCCAGAGGAATAAGCTCACTCTTTTGGACCATCCAGCTCGTTCCCTTTATCCAAATCCTATTGAGACCTTTTGGGGATGGATGGTAAGGGAATCTGACGAAAGAGACATCAGTTCCAAAGAGTGGATGCTCTTCGTGAAGCCATCTTGCCAAAGCAATTTTAAGTGATTAACAGGAATGGCAGCTGAATTACCCGAGTCCTGTTTTGAACATTGTATTTCTACTTAAGGGGGGGTTCCAGGGTTATTTGAGGGCTGGTCTTAAACTTTGGAACAGCCTATTTCACTTTAACACTTGCTTTGTCTCACTCCCATTACCAATTACCATTGCTGGTTTGAAGCGAAACTTAGAACCTCCTTAAGATCTGACAATGCCAAACGTATTCCTGCTATTTGTCCACTGGTGTAGTGTACATTCAAAGCCCCCCCCCCTTACTAAGACGTATTGGTAGCGACAATGGGATGGTGGTCCAGTTGGGAGCGGCGGAAGTAACAGAGAGGATCGTTGAGTGTCACGTTGTAGGTTCCCTTCAGCACCGTGTTCATGATGCCTGGACTCAACTGCACACAAACACAAATTTACATCAAAGGATGAAATATGTGCGTCTCTTTTGCTTTTTCTTCAGCTTTTTTGCAACAACATTTTCCCTCAAATAAGGAGCAATCTAATGAGAAGAAGAACATCGACAGACTCGCATTCACAGTTCATGCAGTTATACAAACAAATGTTTTTTTCTATATGTAAATGTATGCAGGGCTGCATGGTGGATGAGTGGTTAGTGCGCTGACCTCTCAGCTAGGAGACCAGGGTTCAATTCCACCCTCGGCCATTTCTGTGTGGAGTTTGCATGTTCTCCCCGTGCAAAACATGCTAGGTTAATTGACCACTCCAAATTGTCCATAGGTATGAATGTGAGTGTGAATGGTTGTTTGACTATATGTGCCCTGTGATTGGCAGTCTCCCGAAGACAGCTGGGATAGGCTCCAGCAATAAATGAATGTACACTTACCACTATTATCCTAGGTGTTGGCATGCTAATGTTATCATTGCTAGCATGTTAACATTGTCATAGTAGCCTTTTTAGACATTTTCATAAGTCGACATTTAAAGACGTAGCACTATCATGCTTGTTGTTAGCATGCTAATTTTGGCACTTCAGCGTTGCTAGCATGCTAACAGTAGCATAGTAGCATTTTTATACATTTTTATAGCTAGTCAACAGATATAAACACTGTGAGCACTGTGATGCTATGTGTTTGCATGCTAACGTTAGCATTGCTAGCATTCTAAAATTAGCGATCTCAACATGTAGATAAAATACATCGGCGAACCCACGTGCGTATCAGCCGGTACCAATTCAAGTAAAGAACGCAAATATCGGCCCAATATATCGGTTGATCCTTAGTTATGACTATCATACCTTAAGCCAGATCAGGTTTTACCATTGCAAATATTAAACTCGGTTTTCTCCGAGTACTCCGGTTTCCTCCCACATTCCAAAAACATGCTAGGTTAATTGGCGACTCCAAATTGTCCATAGGTATGAATGTGAGTGTGAATGGTTGTTTGTCTATATGTGCCCTGTGATTGGCTGGCCACCAGTCCGGGGTGTACCCCGCCTCTCGCCTGAAGTCAGCTGGGATAGGCTCCAGCATAACCGCGACCCTCGTGAGGATAAGCGGTAGAAAATGAATAAATGTATGTGTCCCTTCCACCCAGGAAGTGCTTGAGAAAGCACTTCCTGTGAGATAGCAAAGCTGTCAAGTCATTCCCTCCCTTTCTCTCCCACCTGCTCTGACCTTCCGGTGCTCGTGCACATCATCAGTATGCCCGAAACGGCGTTGCTAGGATTTAGGCACATGGGCCGGACCGCTCAGATCTTAGTCTTGATCCTGATGGGAACAGGGTTGCGGGTTCAACTCCGGGTCACCCTCAGGGGTGCGCGGCGGGTTGGGGGTGTGTAGGAGGGCGTTGATGTTTAAGAAGTGACGACGCCACGGGCATGGTAATGATGAGGGAGATTATGGGATGCTTGGCTGGGTCAGAGAGCGGAGAGGCAAAGGTGGATCTATGCGGGGAATGGTGTTAGTGGGTCGCTACGCAGACGTGTGTACACTAGTGAACACGAGACTTTCCCACAACACACACACATACGTAGTACAAGCCTAAAAATACAGATGATAACTCTATAAACTGTGTGCATCATTGACAGACATGATGGTCACGTGCAGAAGCAGAAATGTTGTAGGACCTCTTGAGAATCAAGCTGTCTCCGGCAAGGAGAGCGGCTTACGCTACATGCTTTATCTGGCTCTGACTGCTCATAATCTCTTCATGCGTGAGCTTCAGAGCTGACAATCATCCACTTTCTCAACAAAAGAATTCGCTGGAGCATTTCTCCAAAAAGGCAAACTATTTCACTGCAGTTTGGTTCCCTGTAGAGACGCCATACTACTCAGTGTAGTCACCGGTGCTAATACATTTACAACACATCAATGCAGTCAAACTGTGTTTTGTGTATTTGAATAATGGTCAAAACGATCCCCGTTGATGCGACGATGAACACTTGCATGCATTTTGCGTATACTGTACACAACCGCTCAAAAGTTTGGGATCACTTGGACATTTTTTTGGTCAGTCTGAAATATAGCGACTTCAGCATCCTTCACCGTTGATACTGACACTGGTGTTTGACGGGTACTATTTAGTGCAGCTGCCAGGTGACGACCCGTCTTAAACTACACATGTTTTTCTGTCCTTGTTAGACCCAGTTTGTGCTGCTCTCTGAAAGGAGTAGTTAACAGCATGGTAAGAGATTTTAGTTTTAGTTTAGATTTTTAGATGGCTTTTCTAATCATCGATTAGCCTTATAAAATGATGAACTTGGATTAGCAGCCATACCAGGAGATTGATGCAGAGGACTGACAGTTGTCGATAGTAGGCCTCTATGCAAAAATGTAGATCCTTCTTTGAAAATCATCTGATTCATTTTAATTGTTTGTGAAATGGATAAGGGCTACATGGAGGACGAGTGGTTAGCACGCAGATCTCACAAATAGGAGACCCAAGTTCGATTCCACCCTCGGCCGTCTCTGTGTGGAATTTGCATGTGCTCCCCGTGCATGCGTGGGTTTTCTCCGGGTACTCCGGTTTCCTCCCACAATCCCACATTCCAAAAACATGCTAGGCGACTCCAAATTGTCCATAGGTACGAATGTGAGTGTGAATGGTTGTGATTGGCTGGCCACCAATCCAGGGTGTACCCTGCCTCTCGCCTGAAGACAGCTGGGATAGGCTCCAGCACGCCCGCAACCCTCGTGAGGATAAGCGGTAGAAAATGAATGAATGAAATGGATAAATATGTTTGTGAAATGCATGAAAATGTGTTTTTCTTTGGAAAACAAAGACATTTTCAAGTTATCATGCCTCTTCCCATTCCGTGTGGAAGTGGTACATTCATTCATTCATTCATTCATTTTCTACCGTTTATCCTCACGAGGGTCGCGGGGGTGCTGGAGCCTATCCCAGCTGTCTTGGGGCGAGAGGCGGGGTATGGCTGCAGGGAATGACTTGACAGCTTTGATATCTCACAGGAAGTACTTTCTCAAGCACTTCCTGGGTGGGAGGAACACATACATTTATTCTTTCATTCATTCATTTTCTACCGCTTATCCTCACGAGGGTCGCACGTATGCTGGAGCCTATCCCAGCTGACTTCAGGTGAGAGGCGGGGTACACCCTGGACTGGTGGCCAGCCAATCACAGGGCACATATAGACAAACAACCATTCACACTCACATTCATACCTATGGACAATTTGGAGTCGCTAATTAACCTAGCATGTTTTTGGAACGTGGGAGGAAACCGGAGTACCCGGAGAAAACCCACGCATGCACGGGGCGAGAATATAACATAATATGGATATTTTTACATTAAGCTGCATTATAAAGATATTTTCCTGTATGATTCCAATGATTTTGCAGTGGTGTGTGGGTAGAAAAGGTTACCAAGTGTCAGGGGATGCCAAAGAAGATCAAATGCTGTATATGCAATACGGTATCAGAGAAACGTTTTTTGTAAGCTTCTAATATAATTAGTTTGTCATATAATGCTACAACTATTTATTTAGCAGGCTGGAAATTATACCTTATAAAGGCTGACAAATTGTCTGGTTCTGTTAGCATTATGAGTCCAAAAGCCACATCACTGATGGAAAATTATAGCATAAATATTAACATTTGTCTATTAAACTGTATTAAAAATGTATTTTCTGTTGGATTTCAAGACGTTCTTCAGTAAAAATGTCCAAATAAGCAGATTTCCTGATGAAATACAAGGAAGAAACCAAAGGTGAGTTCACTGTAAACTTCTCTTTTCGGCTTTGTGCTTAATGTTTGTACGTAATGTTGCACTTTCTACAGCTTCTATTATGTCTTTAAATGTAATGAAAATGTGAAAATAGTGAATTATGAATTATTCTCCTCTTTTTTTTTGGTGATGCTCTTAATGAGCAAACCTTATTAACATAAAAAAAAAAAACTCAAAAGGAGTTACCTAAAGCCGTGAACCTCACCACAAGTGGCTGGATGACACTACATTCGCCGTCGACATCATTAACAGTGGAACACGAGATACGTAACCTTGCTGATCCCGGCCGAGAAGCTCGGGTAGCAGCCATCATTAAAAGTATAAAAACTCCCATCTGGAGAGGTAAACAGACCAGCCATGTCAGAGCTATGTTGGAGCTGATAATAAACACCAAACCCATCTAGGAAGAGATTTAGAACCTTGGAAAGATCACATCATTTAATTCCTCTGTGCTTGACAACAGGTCCCCACTCAGATCCCCGTGTCTTTTTATATTGAAGCGCAGCACACACACACACACACACACACACACAAGGGGTGTTAAATTAAGCTCAACCAATAAGAATGATGTCGTATGCGAGAGAAAGGTAATCAAGCCTACTCCAGAAGTAGGCACCCCTTCCCCGCTTCTAAATGAGCTCCATCAGAGGGCTAATGCAGCTCAAGAAGCCAGTGATAGCACATTACAGCCACTTTCATAGATGAGCGCGCATGCACACGCATTGACGCTAATGCCCAAATAGGTGCAATTCCCCCTGCGCCGCCATCTGCTTGCCATCGGAACACATTTCCAGCGGCTCACCTTTTTTTTTTTTTTTTTTTTTTTTTTAAACAAGGGTGTTCAGCTGCTCCTCTTCTTCCACCTCCCTCCCACCTTCACGTCCCTCACGCCGCCTCGTCTTTGACACCCTCTCATCCCTTTCACTCCGTATGGCCTGTGGTGTCGTACAGAGCCGCAGTCACCGGGCTAATTACCGAGACTGGAGCTGCGGCGTACATTCCTTATAGAGTCATGACGTTGGGTTTAAACTTCAGTATGGGCACCCAGACACGTTTCAGACAAAGATGTGCTTCATGAATGCAGCACTTGGACAAGTATTAATACGGTTAGTTCTTTTATCGCTCTTAATTGGTTCCAGATCAGACCAGACAGATATAATATATTTTTTTGCAGTTAACTAGAAATTAATTAACACCCCTTTAGTCACCTACGTATTCTTTGTTTACACCACAACACGCAACTCTTCTGTGCAGGAGACTGAATCACTGCAGGGACACAATAGACGGTTGCTGCTCTAAAGCATAACATGCAACCGAGCTCATTAGTTAGAGTCCAATTTCCATCCATCCATTTTCCTAATTAGGACTGGTGGCCAGCCAATCACAGAGCACATATAGACAAACAACCATTCACACTCACATTCATACCTATGGACAATTTGGAGTCGCCAATTAACCTAGCATGTTTTTGGAATGTGGGAGGAAACCGGAGTACCCGGAGAAAACATGCAAACTCCACACAGAGACGCCCATGTCTTCCCGATCTCCTGATTTTGTGACTAACATGCTAACCACTCGTCCACCGTGCGGCAGCCTCCAATTTTCATTAATTAATTTTCTATTGCTTTTCCACGGGGGTGATGGAGCCTATCCCAGCTGTCTTCAGGCGAGAGGCGGGGTATACCCTGGACTGGTGGCCAGCCAATCACAGGGCACATATAGACAAACAACCATTCACACTCACATTCATACCTATGGACAATTTGGAGTCGTTAATTAACCTAGCATGTTTTTGGAATGTGGGAGGAAACCGGAGTACCCGGGAAAACATGCAAACTTCACACAGAGATGCCCAGGTGGAGATTCCAACGTAAGTCTTTCCGATCTCCTGATTTTGTGACTAACATGCTAACCACTCGTCCACCGTGCGGCAGCCTCCAATTGTCATTAATTAATTTTCTACTGCTTTTCTATGCTGGAGCCTATCCCAGTTGTCTTGGGGCGAGAGGTGGCATACACCCTGGACTGGTCGCCAGCCAATCACAGGGCACATATAGACAAACAACCATTCACACTCACATTCATACCTACGGACAATTTGGAGTCGCCAATTAACCTAGCATGTTTTTGGAATGTGGGAGGAAACCGGAGTACCCGGGAAAACATGCAAACTTCACACAGAGATGCCCAGGTGGAGATTCCAACGTAAGTCTTTCCGATCTCCTGATTTTGTGACTAACATGCTAACCACTCGTCCACCGTGCGGCAGCCTCCAATTGTCATTAATTAATTTTCTACTGCTTTTCTATGCTGGAGCCTATCCCAGTTGTCTTGGGGCGAGAGGTGGCATACACCCTGGACTGGTGGCCAGCCAATCACAGGGCACATATAGACAAACAACCATTCACACTCACATTCATACCTATGGACAATTTGGAGTCGCCAATTAACCTAGCATGTTTTTGGAATGTGGGAGGAAACCGGAGTACCCGGAGAAAACCCACGCATGCACGGGGAGAACATGCAAACTCCACACAGAGATGGCCGAGGGTGGAATTGAACTCGGGTGTCCAAGCTGTGAGGCCTGCGCGTTAACCGTTAAAGAAACCGTTAAAGAAAGAAGCCCAAAGCTTCCACCGGAGATGTCATGGCTGACTCTATTCAGTGGTACCCCAGGCTCACAGTGAATCTGTTGCGGCCGTCGGAAACATTCCACAAGATGGAAATCCCTGCTCCGTGCGGTGCAGCTGTATGCCGGGTGATACTGTTCCACTCCAGTGCTGTAGATGTCCATGACTAACACATTCAACAACTAAATTGTTGCAAACAACAACCTAAATGAGCTCATATTTTAAATACATTTCTCTATTTGACAAAGTGCCCACACTTGAGAGTGTGCATTTTTGGACTACTTGCACAGACATTAAAAAGCGCACATTGAACACACAAGAGCATCCATCAGTGATGCTTTGTGATGCAACAGAAAATGGAAAAAAAAAAAAAAAGTCTGTAAAAGTCCATGACGACGCTTTGTCAAATGGAGGTGAAACGTCTGGCGTGGATGATGAAATGTCTCATGAAGTTGTCTGTGTTGCGGGTATTATTTCTATACCCACTTCCTTCCCCTTTACGGAGGCTCGGGGGTGGGCGATAACGTATTAGCGTATTAGCATGGACATCAACCGCGCGCAAAACTCTGTTGTTTTGTCTTTGATGTTCACCACTCAAAGTCGGTGAGGACCGCCAGCAACGTGGCGCTCTCCCAATCACCTCACACACACACACACACACACACGGATGTTTTGACACACTTCTAATAACAGCTGTAGCCCAAAGTTGTTACTTCTATGAAAAGAACGCAGAAATAAATTGGGTTTGAGACGCAAGGGTACCTGATAAGCGGCAGGTCCTGGGTTGGTGTTCATGGACACCTTGAAGCGATCTTCCCTGGAGGCCATTAGGGTCATTGGAGGGGAGGATTTCAAACCGGGGTTGTAGTGAGCTGGACCTAGTCGAAACAGACACACAACAACAAATAAGCACATTTACTTTAACTCTTTCAATACCAAAGACGTATTTATAGATTTTTATAATCCCAAACGCCCAAATCCCAACAACATCTTTCACGTTTTTTGGCAAAAAGGTGATGCAAAAATGGCCACAAGATGGCAGAAGAGCTGGGTATTTGAATTTGAATGGAAGAAACATACATGACAGGAAGCAGGAAGTAAAAGAACGTGGAGGAGTGTAGCGTGCAGAAGGTTACACATCGTCGAGAAATTGTAACACATGCACACACACACGTGCACACACACAGCTCAGTCCCAAATGTGAAAATTGTAAATAGTTCACTGTGTTGTATCTGTAAATAAATGTGTTAATAAATGTATTATTATTATTATATTATTATATAACAACCCATTTTTGGTGGGTTGTTTATGTTGCGGAATAGCTGTTTAGATATCGGAGCTGTCAGAAAAGCAAAAGAATTGTGTCAAAGTGAAGTTTAGGATTGCAATGTATCGTTTCACAAAAGGCTGTTTCTCTCCCTTTTTTTTTTTTAGTCGGAAACTGATATTTTCCTGTAACTTACCTATGTTCTACTGCTGATTACTAAAGAATGGAAAAAGGTATAAACAAAGTTATTTTACTGATGAAAGATGGGATCTAGGGCGGCATGGCGGTCGAGTGGTTAGCGTGCAGACCTCACAACTAGGAGACCAGTGTTCAATTCCACCCTCGGCCATCTCTGTGTGGAGTTTGCGTGTTCTCCCCGTGCATGTGTGGGATTTCTGTGGGTACTCCGGTTTCCTCCCACATTCCAAAAACATGCTAGGTTAATTGGCGACTCCAAATTGTCCATAGGTATTATTGTGAGTGTGAATGGTCGTTTGTCTATATGTGCCCTGTGATTGGCTGGCGACCAGTCCAGGGTGTACCCTGCCTCTCGCCCGAAGACAGCTGGGATAGGCTCCAGCACCCCCTGCGACCCTTGTGAGGAAAAGCGGTAGAAAATGAATGAATGAATGAATGAAGATGGGAGTCTAATCTTTCTTTTGGTAGGTTCCATGTTTATATAGCCATACAACACGTTATTCTGTGTACCTTGTAATATTGCCAGTATTGAAGGGGTTGTCTTTTGAAAAATGGCTGATATCAGTCATTTTGACACAAAGACACACATATCCACGTAACCACACAGACATCAATGGAGAATGGTGACGTCATGTCACTCTGCAGGGATGTTATACATACATACGCATGTTTGTAGTTGTTTATAGTTAGCTTCGTTAGAATGATGAAGAATGTAATATTCCCTAATGGTCCATACACTGTCGGTCTATTCATTTATGCAAATTCCATAATGGCTAAAATGATTGTGCATGTGTGTACTACTAAGAACAATTCAAAGCGTATATGTGTGTGTGTGTGTGTGTGTGCGTAAGAAACACCACAGCAAACAGTGCAAATCTATTTATATGCAAATTGGAATTTGGTTAAACGGTTGGAGGTGCCTCATGGGTTGAGTCCCCGTGGTGAAATGGGCCAAGTCATAAATTATCCAACTAAGTCAGGAATCTATCCATTTTGAAATAACACCGTTTTCATTGAGACTGTGATTGAAGTCAATATTAGCTCGGAGGCAAATTGAGACAAAGCTAATTGGAGGGCGGGGCGCCATACTCCTATAGACATCTATAGATGTCAATGGATGGATGGATACATGGATGGATGAATACATGGATGGATGGATGGATGGATGGATGATGGTTGTGTCAATTAGTAGATGGATGAATTGATGGATGGATGGTTGTGTCAATTAGTGGATGGATGAATTGATGGATGGATGGTTGTGTCAATTAGTGGATGGATGGGTTGGTGGATGGATGGATGGATTATGGTTGTGTCAATTAGTACATGGATAGATGGATGGATGGATGGTTGTATGGATGGATGGATGGTTGTGTCAATTAGTACATGGATGGATGGATGGATGGATGGATGGTTGTGTCAATTAGTGGATAGATGGATGGGTTGTGTCAATTAGTGGATGGATGATGGTTGTGTCAATTAGTAGATGGATGGATGGATGCATGGTTGTGTAAATTAGTGGATGGATGGGTTGGTGGCTGGATAATGGTTGTGTCAATTAGTAGATGGATGGATGGATGGATGGGTTGGTGGATGGATGATAGTTGTGTAAATTAGTGGATGGATGGGTTGGTAGCTGGATAATGGTTGTGTCAATTAGTAGATGGATGGATGGGTTGGTGGATGGATGATAGTTGTGTAAATTAGTGGATGGATGGGTTGGTAGCTGGATAATGGTTGTGTCAATTAGTAGATGGATGGATGGATGGATGATAGTTGTGTCAATTAGTAGATGGATGGATGGATGGATGGTTGTGTCAATTAGTGGATGGATGGATGGATGGATTGATGATGTACGCTGGATGGCAAGATGGATATAGTGAATATTGGATGGATGGATGGATGATGGTTGTGTCAATGAGTAGATGGATGGATGGATGGTTGTGTCAATTAGTGGATGGATGGATGGGTTGGTGGATGGATGATGGTTGTGTCAATTAGTAGATGGATGGATGGATGGATGGTTGTGTCAATTAGTGGATGGATGGATGGATTGGTGGGTGGATGATGGTTGTGTCAATTAGTAGATGGGTGGATGGATGGATGGATGGATGGTTGTGTCAATTAGTGGATTGATGGATGGATGGATGGGTGGATGGATGATGGTTGTGTCAATGAGTAGATGGATGGATGGTTGTGTCAATTAGTGGATTGATGGATGGGTTGGTGGATGGATGATGGTTGTGTCAATGAGTAGATGGATGGATGGATGGTTGGTTGGTTGTGTCAATTAGTGGATGGATGGATGGGTTGGTGGATGGATGATGGTTGTGTCAATTAGTAGATGGATGGATGGATGGTTGTGTCAATTAGTGGATGGATGGATGGGTTGGTGGGTGGATGATGGTTGTGTCAATTAGTAGAGGGATGGATGGATGGCTGTGTCAATTAGTGGATGAATGGATGGGTTGGTGGATGGATGATGGTTGTGTCAATGAGTAGATGGATGGATGGTTGTGTCAATTAGTGGATGGATGGATGGATGGATGGGTTGGTGGATGGATGATGGTTGTGTCAATTAGTACATGGATGGATGGATGGATGGTTGTGTCAATTAGTGGATGGATGGATGGGTTGGTGGATGGATGATGATTGTGTCAATTAGTAGATGGATGGATGGATGGATGGATGGTTGTGTCAATTAGTGGATGGATGGATGGATGGTTGTGCCAATTAGTGGATGGATGGATGGATGGATTGATGATGTACGTTGGACGGCAAGATGGATATAATAAAATCAATAGTTTATAAATGGATATAATAAAATAGATAAATGTATATGTATGATAGATGGTTGATAAATTGATGATGTATGATAGATAGCAATCAAATAAAATAGATAGTTCATAAATGGATGGCTATACCATAGATATACAAATAGGTGGTTCAGAAATGATGATGGATGATTGCTGGTTCCTTGAGTCCTGTAGCTTGTTAGCTACCTATGTGGATGCATGACTGGTGTCTAATACCTGGCCCGCTGTGCGCACACTCCAGAAAGGACGCATGTCGTGGTGCCGCGGAGAGGAAGCTGCTTTGTCGTCTTTTGGCGTCTTGGCTTCTGGCTGCAGAGGCTCCACCTGCTGCCTGGAATGGCCTGCTGACATCATAGGCATTGGGTGCGGGGGAATCCTACAGAAAGGAGGAGAGCAACACCTGTTACTATGGTAACTAACTTTTCTCATGTGAATGGTGTCGTCTTTAGATGACAGAGTTTCTATTCAGACATGTTTAGAATTCAATACCGGTATTGCAATAGAGGGATTTAAAATCAATCTTAAACGAACGTCTCCATGTAATTATCATGACTAAGAAAATTATGGATTTGCACAAAAACAACAAAAATCCTTTATTAGTCCCACAGGGAGGGGGAATCCTTGTTTTATTTATGGCAAGAACAACCTGTGAATACAAAGCTGGCATGATAATAAAATAGCAAGTAGCCCTGTGCTGTGTACTGGAAAATAAAAACACTCATTTAGTACACAACATTGGATCCGCTCATCTAACAAGGTGGGTCAATTCTTGTATGATTACCATTAAATCGTTATCAAGTGTATTCTACTTCTAAATATTTTGTATTTCAATGCAAAAATGAATATTTTATAATAATATGAGTACTATTACAAAGGGTAACTACAATAAATTATGTCAATATTATGTGTTTTAAGCTACTACTAATCTTAAATTACATATGACTTATCAAAAAGTGGGGAAAACAAAAGAGGAAATGAATATATGATCAGAGGTGGTGTGCCCTCAGGGCCTTCAAAGCATTCTCTGCTGGCCTGAACACTACCAGAATTATAGTATTTGATCCATAACATTGTATTAATTTATTCCCAACTGTCTATTAGACTGTCTATTAGATTATTTTTTTTTTGTCCAATCAGATTTCAGCATCTATGTGTCACCATGTCTGTGTAATCCGGCCAGGGCCTTCAGAATAAGTAGTGCTGGCTCATGTCATTTATGTCATTTAAATTCCCCAAAAAGTGCAGTTCACCTTTAAACGTACTAGTGCGCTTGAACGCATCATATCATGCATGGCCTAAACATTAAGAGGTGGATTGGGTTAAAAAATAAAAAAAAGTACTAAAAAGTGTGTGGGGCGGCACGGCGGCCGTGTGGTTAGCTCCCAGACCTCACAGCTGGGAGACCAGGGTTCAATTCCACCCTCTGGCATCTCTGTGTGGAGTTTGCATGTTCTCCTTGTGCATGCGTGGGTTTTCTCCGGGTTCTCCATAGGTTGTCCATGTGAGTGTGAATGGTTGTTTGTCTATATGTGCCCTGTGATTGGCTGGTGACCAGTCCGGGGTGTACCCCGCCTCTCGCCTGAAGACAGCTGGGATAGGCTGCAGCACCCCCGCGACTCTCATGAGGAAAAAGCGGTAGTGTAATCCGGCCAGGGCCTTCAGAATAAGTAGTGCTGGCTCATGTCATTTATGTCATTTAAATTCCCCAAAAAGTGCAGTTCACCTTTAAACGTACTAGTGCGCTTGAACGCATCATATCATGCATGGCCTAAACATTAAGAGGTGGATTGGGTTAAAAAATAAAAAAAAGTACTAAAAAGTGTGTGGGGCGGCACGGCGGCCGTGTGGTTAGCTCGCAGACCTCACAGCTGGGAGACCAGGGTTCAATTCCACCCTCTGGCATCTCTGTGTGGAGTTTGCATGTTCTCCCCGTGCATGCGTGGGTTTCCTCCGGGTTCTCCATAGGTTGTCCATGTGAGTGTGAATGGTTGTTTGTCTATATGTGCCCTGTGATTGGCTGGCGACCAGTCCGGGGTGTACCCCGCCTCTCGCCTGAAGACAGCTGGGATAGGCTCCAGCACCCCCCGCGACCCTCGTGAAGAAACAGCGGTTGAAAATGAATGAATGAAATATTTTAATGTTTTCAAATGTAGGGAGAACATTAAAATCATCACACAGCAATTCAACACTCAAAAGGTAGCTAAGACATGTACAAAACATGCACTATAACGTGTCTAAAATAACAAAAAATTCCCATAATGAATTTTGTCCAGGACGGCACAGCGATCGAGTGGTTAGCGCGCAGACTTCACAGCTAGGAGACCAGGGTTCAATTCCACCCTCGGCCATCTCTGTGTGGAGTTTGCATGTTCTCCCTGTGCATGCGTGGGTTTTCTCCGGGTACTCCGGTTTCCTCCCACATTCCAAAAACATGCTAGGTTAATTGGCGACTCCAAATTGTCCATAGGTATGAATGTGAGTGTGAATGGTTGTTTGTCTATATGTGCCCTGTGATTGGCTAGCGACCAGTCCAGGGTGTACCCTGCCTCCCGCCCGAAGACAGCTGGGATAGGCTCCAGCACCCCCCGCGGCCCTCGTGAGGAAAAAGCGGTAGAAAATGAATGAATGTGTCACCATGTCTGTGTAATCCTGCCAGGGCCTTCAGAATAAGTAGTGCTGGCTCATGTCATTAATATCATTTAAATTCCCCAAAAAGTGCAGTTCACCTTTAAACCTACCAGTGCGCTTGAACGCATCATATCATGCATGGTTAAAAAATAAAAAAGTAGTAAAAAGTGTGTGTGTGTTGTGCTATTTTAGTCCAAACTGTAACATATTTTGCCACTTTTCGGGCCTCCATCATTGGCCATCTGTCATCGGAGCACAAAGCCAGACTTGTCGGACTATTAGTCAACATATGGCAACACGCTGCTAACAGAGACAAACAAAGGCTCAATTGTGGACTTGTCATCGCGCTTCTCCTCCGCAGAGGGATGAGCGGGGCTGGTGCAGAATTGTCCAAAAATATCACTGGTGATTTTCAAATAAGCCATCCAGTCTTTGAGGCTCGGTTCTGTTAGCAACATTGCTGATGGGAATGTGATGAGGTGAGTGGCCTTTGACAATAATGGCTGAAATGTGAACATGAAGGGGGGGTGGGGGGTCGTGTCACCTGATAAGGCGGTCTTGTCGTGTGCATAATTGATACTCTGGACTGAATATAGCAGCACCATTAAGACTTAACATTGGCCAACTGTCATTTAGCTCAAACTAGCACACCCCCCCCCCCCCCCCCCCCCCCATTCTTCTACCTCGGTAGTCATCCATCTTTAATCATCTCTAACCAGCGCCATTTCACTTTCAATTATGAGCACAGTAGGAAAAAGCAACAACATGGGGGTGCAGAATGGGAGTGTCAGATTCAGTGAAAAATAGCTCAAAAGTAACTCAACATAAGTTTTTTTTGTGTGTGTGGAAGTGGTTGACATAAAAATATTAAGTCTTAGTGTCATTTTACTGATTTTAGGGGGGAAATCACACAAACTATACATTTTACTGGGTGATAATTGTCCTACAAATATGTTTTATGACCATTTTTTGGGGGGGGGGCAAATATATGGAACATTACAGTGCATTTCTTACATCAATCAAAATATAACTTTCCATTATTTACATTTGTTATGTTTGATTAATGTTCATGTTAAAGGTTAAATAACTGTTAATAGTTATCCTCCCTATCTGTGTGGAAGTGGTAAGTTTTTGGCTATTTAAGTTTAAAGGAAATAACCTGAAGGCTACCGTTTAGGTCACTAGCTCTCTAGTTTGCGAGTTAGCATGTGTCTCAAGACCCTGCAGTTGTGCAATATGTTGTAAATAAAAAAAGTATAAATGTGACTATAGTCGTGTTTTGTCATGTCTACAGGGCTCTAATAATGCTTTGTTAATTTTAATCTGAAAAAAATAATTTGTCTACCCACCAACTATATGTGGTTTCTTAAGTTTTTATTATTTGCCGTTTTATTATTATTATTATTATATTTATTTATTACCGATTGATTGATCGGAACCAAAGCACTGAAACAGTTTGTATATTTTTCTGTTTTTAATAAATGCGTTTTGGTTTTTTTTTTTGGAAAACCTGATGCGGCCCAGCCTTGCCCAGACCCTAGCTCCAGTGGGCCCCAGGTAAATTGAGTTTGAGACCCCTGGTCTAATCTTTCTTGTCACAATATTCTGTGTGCCTTGAAAAATCAGTCAAAATCATCAAAAATTGTCGTTTTTTTTTTTTTAATGTCTGGGATTGAATGACTTAATAAGTGAGTTATTATGCTTATTAACTACATACAATTCAATATCCAAACATATCAGTACTATTTCTACTACTATTAAAGATCACTACCATTTTTCCTTATGATGTTAGATACCAACATAATGACGAAGTTTAACGCTTTCCATCGAGCGACAACCGAAGGCTGCGAATGTGAACTCTTCGACAAGTATTTTGAGGAAAAATGTATGTGCTTGTCATTTTAATGTCCGACACATAATTATCGAGTGCAGAGCTCGCGCAATCAGCACGGAAAACCCTTGAGATGCTAAATTTAACGTCTTGCAGGAGGAAGGGAACAGCTGTCCACAGAGTCCTCAGAACAACGTACAGATTTTTAATTTTTTTTTGCTTTCATTAGCTGCAAGATTGCCGTCAGGACCGACATCTCATAGAGAGCGCATTCAAAGTGCATTGTTATTGCAGTACATTACATTCTAATAACTTCAGGTCCCTGGGAAGGGGTCACGGGGTGGAAAGGTTTCACGAACGCTGCCCTATGCATAATAATAAAAAAAAAAACAATAAATTGAATTTATTTACTACAACGGTGAATATTTACTTGTTTTTTTTCCCTCCTGGAATTGCCGACTAATGTGTATGAGCACAGCTGGTGTCTCATCATGGAGCCTGATGATAACCATCTGCGGGCTTTTAGTAGCCGCGGTAAAGGCTGTGGTGTCATAAGGCCTTAATGAGGTCGTAGACGGCCCTTAAATATGGATGCGATGACATGAGAGGAAACATATGGGCTCCATTTGCATCTTGTTGACTTTTTAGAGGTTGCGCTTTAGTGCTGACAGCGACAGTCATGTCGTGTATGTTGTCGTCTTTTAGAAAAATTTCTAGTCGTCTTTCTCCATCAACTTTCATCTGGAAGATACCAACTACAATGAACACCTCAAAGATGTTATTCAGCTTCATGTATTCATAAAATGTTAAGCGCTTTCGAAATAGGGTAAGATTATTAGTAGCGTCGGGGTATTTACACGGCATTTAGTGCCTTGCCGTGGCTATTTTGGGTTCAGATGGCCCTCACCCTTGTCTCACAGGCAAGCTCGTTGAATATAGTTATTGAACTCCTGCGCATGCACACACAGACACACCCGCAACCATTTATTATGGACTGCTGCTGACACTGTGTGACTGCTTTAACACTTTTGGGACTTGAAGCTATCTTGCTAGGTGCTATCATGGTAGCCGTTAGCATGTTAGCACTTAAGCTAATTTACTCATGTCTAAAGGCAAATGCACACATGGCATGATGCAGGGAGGTTATAGGACAACCTTCGCACTTTCTAAACTTGAGGCTCTCTCGCTAGGTCCTAGCATGATGACTGTTAGCATGTTAGCATTTTAGCTAATTTACTCATGTAAAACACCAGACCCGATCGCTGGATGAACAACCTTTTAGTGCAGATTTGAATCATCTCACAACAGGCACAATAAAACACAACAAGGTAGCATGTCTTAAATTGCTTATATAATCTCATCATGTCTACTATATTGAGTGATACGAGTGTAAATGTAACTATAGGGGTGTTATTTTATGTGTAGAGGGCTTTAGTCATGTTAAAATGTACTTAGACGGTTTTCTATGCTCTAAACGCCAACATATTCTATTTATAAATAAGGAATCCGAGTCCATGGACGTTTGTGCATCAGAGCCAGGACTTGAACCAATGAACCACGATGAAAACGGGAAGACTGTATAGTTAATAAGGCTGTATGGTGGACAGTTTAACTGTCATGTTGTCACGATGTGGGCGTCACCCTCTCGTGACAGCTCCTTTAGTTTCCTTCTTTGCCTCTGTTCCGGTTTTCATGCCCTTATTTTGGTAACCACTTTCTTTGTTGTTCCCTTCCGTTTTCCTTGCTACTGCTCTTTTCACACACCTGCTTCTAAATTCATTATGCCTATTTAGTTCAGGTGCGTGCTCTTTCTGTTGCGGGTCCCGGATACACCCCCGCATAGGGATGAGCGTGCCGTCCGGTCCCCAAATCACATCCTCCAGCTCCTCCGGGGTAAACATGGCTGATTCCTTCTCCATGGCCTTGAAGATCTGCCAGGTCCAGAAATCGCTCTCCGCGAGGTCGTTTTGTGGTGGCTTCATTCTGTCACGTCCGGGCTTGCGAGTGTAGTACGACCCCAGGACGCAGAGAGCAGGACCAAATGTGCGGATAAAATTAATCTTTTAATGCGAATGGCACTTAAGCTATGCATACAGCAACAACCAGGCAAACCAAACACAAAGACAATTCACAATGAGCAACAAAGCTGACATGCTGAAAAGCCAACATGCTAACAGTTAGCATTGTAGCGGCTAAAAAGAAAGCACAGTCTCAAAAGTGAAGAGTCAGTCCCATAGTGTCCCCACATCATGCCATGTGTGTTAGAGAGCGGCAAATTAGCTAAAATGCTAACATGCTGAGAGCAAGCTTGGTAGCATCTAGCAAGTAGGTACCATGTCCCAAAAGTGTTCAGGCGGTCCCATAGTGTCCTGACATCATGCCATGTGTGTAATTGGCTTTATAAATGAGTAAATTAGCCACAATGCTAACATGCTAAGAGTTAGTATGGTAGCATCTAGCAAGATAGCCTCAAGGTTAGAAAGTGCCAAGGTTGTCCTATAACCTCCCTACATCATGCCATGTGGGTATTTTCCTTGAGACATGAGTAAATTAGCTAAAATGCTAACATGCTAACGGCTACCATGATAGCACCTAGCAAGATAGCTTCAAGTCCCAAAAGTGTTAAAGCCCATAATAAATGGTCGCGAGTGTGTGTGTGTGTCTGTGTGTGCGTGCGCAGGAGCTCAATAACTATATTCAACGAGCTCGCCTGTGAGACAAGGGTGAGGGCCATCTGAACCCAAAATAGCCGCGACACGGCACTAACTGCCGTCTAAATACGGTCCGACGCTACTAATAATCTTACCCTATTTCGAAAGCGCTTAACAATACGATATGTTTAAATTAATTCCCTTCACCTATTATGAGTTTACAGAGATTGTATTTGTTACTTTTATCAACAACTCACCTGTAAGGACAGATATGAGTGGACAGCAGTGACGACACGAACCCGGAACTTCCGACACTTCTGAGAGTTGGCGGAAGTCCACGCCCTAATGCAATCCTACCACAACAGCTCCCGAGACAAAGGTTCCACTTGAGTACTGCCCCCACTATAATATTATTAGTTTTACATTTTCTACCGTATTAAAGTTATTGTTTTTTGGGTGTATGACACATCTGTAACATATTAGTGGCTACTGTACTGTAAAAGTGCTTTGCATGAAATATATAGCTGATTTTTTTATATTTTGGTCACCTGATTTATCTCCATGGGGGCAAAATGTTATGGTGCAGTGTAGTTGTGGACCACTGCAACCTCCAACCAGTGTTAGCTTAATTCCTAATTGCCTCCAAGGAACATGACTGTGGAAGGCTTTCTCCGTGTGATGAATGTGTTCTATAATGGAGAGAAGCTTTGGCAGGAAGTGAGTCTTGTACAAACACAACACCTGTCCCCCCCCCACACACGTCCTCCCCACCCGCCTGCAATAACCATCCAACACAAGTCCACAGGGCCCAGTTGGTTTTCTTACATCTTATTAATGGCAGCTTTCCCTGTTGTCCACCTGGCCGACTTCCTGACTGCTTGGTTGGCTACTTAGCTCCCAAGATCATCAACCGCTACTAAACATCTGTCTGTATCCAAACACACAACAGCTGCATCAAAATGACGACACCTGCACATCAACGCACCTCCATTGAAACATCTGCTGAACACATCTGGCCGACTACGGCGATGCCGGACTTTTCTCCAGGTGGGATGGAGCAAACGGGTGATTAATGGGGGGAACGCTATTGACATCAAGCAGTACACAATACAGAGTAAACAAACAGGAACTCCACCTTACAAAGTCGCTATCAAATTAAAGGATCAAGACGAGGTCATGCCTTACTATCTCTAATCTAATCTAAAAGTGTAGCCAAAGTTTTAATTTGTTTAAATAGCGATTTGATTGTGAGCAGGGTCATAAAGGGTGAGGGGGGTGTCTACAGGTCCTTGCTGACAATGCAGATAAATGAACACACACACACACACACACACACCTCTTGAGAGTTGGAAGAGCAGGTCGATACGAATCAAATCTGGCAACTTTAGAGCATGTGACTGATATTGACTCACAACACGAGTAAATCTGATCAGATTAGAGGCTTTCCCCTCAGTGTGTTTGCTTCAGTTTCAGGCTGGAGATGCTCTAAAGAAGGGGTCTCAAACACGCGGCCCGCGGGCCAAATGTGGCCCGCAGGACACTAGTTTGAGGCCCGCACAAGTTTGATATGGATGCTGTATGGTATCATGTACCCAGAAAAATTATTACGTTTGATTAATGTTCATGTTAAAAGTTAAATAACTGTTAATAGTTATCCTCCCTCTCCGTGTGGAAGTGGTAAGTTTTTGGCTATTTAAGTTGAAAGGAAATAACTTGAAGGCTACCGTTTAGGTCGCTAGCTCTCTAGTTTGCGAGTTAGCATGTGTCTCAAGACCCTGCAGTTGCGCAATAGGTTGTAAATAAAAAGAGTATAAATGTGACTATAGTCGTGTTTTGTCATGTCTACAGGGCTCTAATAATGCTTTGTTCATTTTAATCTGAAAAAAATAATTTGTCTACCCACCAACTATATGTGGTTTCTTGACTTTTTATTATTTGCCGTTTTATTATTATTATTATATTTATTTATTTATTACTGATTGATTGATTTTCTTCATTCTTGATTTGTTTATTTATTTTTCATCTTATATTGTGTAGAAAAATAAAAAGTAAGATATTTGAGAACAGTGGAATGTTTTATCAGAGCTTTTATTGTAGAAAATCGGAACCAAAGCGAAGTTTTTAAAAAAAAATTGTTTTTAATAAATGCGTTTTTTTTGGAAAACCTGATGCAGCCCAGTCTCACCCAGACCCTAGCTCCAGTGGCCCCCAAGTAAATTGAGTTTGCTCTAAAGACACCTGGCGGGTCGAATACCAGCATCAAGTCTCTCAAAGTAAAACCTGACCAGATTGGAGTCATCAAGTTATATCATCTGAGAAAAAAAACCTCTCAAATTGTGTGGAAGTGGTACATTTTTGGCTTCTTTTGTCTTTTTTCTCCACTCCGTTTGAAGCCCTTTTTTACTCATTTAACGGCAGCCATTTTTCAAAAGCCATATGAACATGGTATATACCAAAAGAAATCTTCCACCTTTTTCCATTCTTTGGTAAAAAGGAGTAAGTTTCAGCAAAATATCAATTCACAGCAAAATAAAGGGAGAAAAAAGGCTTTTTGTGAAAAGATACAGGGCTGCACGGTGGTCGAGTGGTTAGCGCACAGACCAGGGTTCAATTCCAACATCCCAATTTTTTTTTCCATTATTTTTCATCCATTGTTTTGCTCATCTGGTTATTTTTGATGAAAATAATTCTTTAGTAAGTAGGTTATTTTACATTTTTGAAAATTTAAATGGATATCAATTGTATTTTCATCCAATCAGCTGATTATTTTATGTATTATTATACATATTTCTGAAATATTTATTATATCTGTCTGCTAATATTTTTATTTTATATTTGTATGAGGAGGACTATGCAGGTACAGAGGTGTTATTCTACATTTCTTTATATTTATCTGGTTGTTTTTGGGCTGCACGGCGGTCGAGTGGTTAGCGTGCAGACCACACAGCTAGGAAACCCAAGTTCAATCCCACCCTCGGCCATCTCCGTGTGGAGTTTGCATGTTCTCCCCGTGTATGCGTGGGTTTTCTCCGGGTACTCCGGTTTCCTCCCACATTCCAAAAACATGCTAGGTTAATTGGCGACTCCAAATTGTCCATAGGTATGAATGTGAGTGTGAATGGTTGTTTGTCTATATGTGCCCTGTGATTGGCTGGAGACCAGTCTAGGGTGTACCCCGCCTCTTGCACAAAGACAGAAAATTGAACCCTGGTCTCCTAGCTGTGAGGTCTGTGTGCTAACCACTCGACCGCCGTGCCGCCTGGAAGAGTTATATGTTGGGCTATACGGATGGTGGCGAGGGAGAGTGGTGATGTAACCCACCAATGAAAAACAGTTCCCTCGGAAGGAACATTTAAATTGGTGCTGAAAACATAACTTAGCCCCCAAAGAGGTCTAATAAGCGGCGGTCTTGATGGCGAGGATTGGCACAGGACAATGTCGTGTGTTCCACATGGAAGATGAAAATGTCAAATCACTTTGCAATGGCATTGCCATGACAACCAGCTGTATAGCGAGTGTGTGTGTTGTGTTATAAAGGTGACTAATCATGCTAATGCATAGAGACCCCCCGGGGGGTTAATTTAGCCCACTATAGGTGTGTGATTGTGGACGTGCGGTCCCACTAATGATAAATAGCGTGGCGTAATAACACCACACTCTGAAGTTGTGTTCGTCAGCGAGGGGATCATGAGGCGTTTAGCCGCCCTGGCTTTGTGCAAGGTCTTCTATTTTTGAGTCGTGTGGCGCTTTGGGAAGCTGGAGCTGTTTTTCACTTGGCTTGTTTTATAACAGGCAGCCAGCAGGGAGGTAACAATAAGCAGCACTTCGCCGCCAGGAGATAGGCGGAGAGAGAGAAAGAGAGAGAGAGAAAGGAGATTTTCACCCACTCCTCTGCCTGCATTAACTTAGAGAGTAGCCACACATCATAAAACCTCAAAGTGCCATACAGACAACTTCTCCATCTGTGCTCCCTACATTCTTTTCCAAAAACTTACTTTTTTATACACTTCTTTCTTTTGAACAAAGAAAGAAAAAAACTCATGTGAACTTGTTTTTAGCACATCTACCAATTAAAAAGGCAACAAGACTTTCCAATTTTGCTATGAATGCGTGGGATGCATCGAGGAAAATCGGCCATCTGATTGTTTTTGTACCTTCCTATGATTGCCAGAGGCTTGATTCTCATTGGCCTGCAGCACATCGTACAAATGAAACCCAAATAAACCCTGCAGAAATACAGCGAAAAGGAACAATATCAAGAGAAAAGGCTGAGATGTAAATATTAATAATGACTAATAACATGGGGTGGCACGGTGGACGAGTGGTTAGCGCGCAGACCTCACAGCTAGGAGACCGGGGTTCAATTCCACCCTCGGCCATCTCTGTGTGGAGTTTGCATGTTCTCCCCGTGCATGTGTGGGTTTTCTCCGGGTACTCCGGTTTCCTCCCACAGGGTGGGATTGAACTCGGGTCTCCTAGCTGTGAGGTCTGCGCGCTAACCACTCACTATACCAACATAAACAACACAGAAGTGGTTGTTTTACATCAAAATAACAATTCATTTACACATATTACGCCACAAACTATTTACAATTTTTACATTTGGAACTTGGCTGCACAGCGGTGAGTGGTTAGCATGCAGGAGACCCGAGTTCAATTCCACTCTCGGCCATCTCTGTGTGGAGTTTGCATGTTCTCCCCGTGCATGCGTGGGTTTTCTCCGGGTACTCCGGTTTCCTCCCACATTCCAAAAACATGCTAGGTTAATTGGCGACTCCAAATTGTCCATAGGTATGAATGTGAGTGTGAATGGTTGTTTGTCTATATGTGCCCTGTGATTGGCTGGCCACCAGTCCAGGGTGTACCCTGCCTCTCGCCCCAAGACAGCTGTGATAGGCTCTGGACTATGGACTGGACTATGTGTGTGCAGGCCAAAAACATGCTAGGTTAATTGGTAATATGGTAATGGTTTAATTTCATTTGAACATGCATCAGATTACAATTGAATGCATCACATAATCAGTTCCCAGTTCCACATGTCCGAAAGGAGTAGGAAGAAGCAAAGCTTATTAAATCCTACCCCTCCATCTGGTACTTTTACAATCAGTAACTGTTACATTTGTTCACTTGCTGCTTTCCTAATATAGTTTATTTATTTATTTATTTGTTTGTTTATTTTGGCGACTCCAAATTGTCCATAGGTATGAATGTGAGTGTGAATGGTTGTTTGTCTATATGTGCCCTGTGATTGGCTGGAGACCAGTCTAGGGTGTACCCCGCCTCTCGCCCAAAGACAGAAAATTGAACCCTGGTCTCCTAGCTGTGAGGTCTGTGCGCTAACCACTCGACCGCCGTGCCGCCTGGAAGAGTTATATGTTGGGATATACGGATGTGCCCTGTGATTGGCTGGCCACCAGTCCAGGGTGTACCCCGCCTCTTGCCCGAAGACAGCTGGGATAGGCTCCAGCACCCACTGCGACCCTCATGAGGATAAGCGGTAGAAAATGAATGAATGTTGGTATCGTAGTTTAGATATTTGAGCTGTCATAAAAGCAAAAGAAAAAGTCAAAGTAAAAGTTATGCTTGAACAGAATAAGGTAAGTTCCATCTTTCTGTAGCCATAGCACACAATATACACGGCTGGGATTTAAGGAGGGTACGGATGGGAGTGTTGTCCTACGTGTCTACTGTGACTTATAGTGACTAGTAGAGGAACGCATACGCCTGCAACGTACATTATGAATTATAATGTGGATGCACGGCCACGTATGGAGTGTGCACGTTGACAGCACGTCCATCCTCAGCGGCATGGTGCCATCATCGGCCATCATCTTTGCTTTGACAGCTGACAGTAAAATCCATCCCCCAGTTTTTTGGTCCCTTTTCCCCTCATCAGCGGACTCTCTCGCTGCCCGTAAATAGAGGCTCCACGCCATTAGCGCGGCCGCGTCATAAATTAAAACGTCAATAAGTGACAAGACGAGTACTGTATGTTCTTCTGTGGCTTCCATGCGAGCGCCACCTTCTCGTCGACTCTTCGTTTCATACTTTGTCTTTGTCATCAGCCTGGCTCCATTTTTTTATGACATCTGTCTTTGTGTCACACACACACACACACACACACACACACACACTCTCCATACAGAGTGTGTAATGTATTTCACAGAGAGCAATATGGTGGTTTTCTTTTTTCCCATCCCTCCTCATGTCCCCTGACGTTAATGAGGTGCCTCGTGAGTGATGCGTGCCTGTCAGCGGACCCGAAAAATTGCTCTTACAGTCTAATTGACCTTTAGGAAGGTGACTTGTACAGGAATAGTTAGCAAGGTCACACTTCTTGTCCCCTGCAGAGTCGTTCCAGCTATTATATACAGCAATGCACAATTAAGGGCTCATTACTTCCTGTTTGTACTGACAAATGATCATGTGACTATTGAACTCGTTCATTCATTTTCTACTGCTTTTCCTCACGAGGGTCGCAGGGGGTGCTGGAGCCTATCCCAGCTGTCTTTTGGGGCGAGAGGCGGGGTACACCCTGGACTGGTGGCCAGCCAATCACAGGGCACATATAGACAAACAACCATTCACACTCACATTCATACCTATGGACAATTTGGAGTCGCCAATTAACCTAGCATGTTTTTGGAATGTGGGAGGAAAACGATATAACGGGCAGATATTTGCGTTCTTTACCTGAATCGGTATCGGCCGATACGCGCGTGGGTTCGCCGATGTATTTTATCGACATATATGTATGTATTTTACTTACATGTTTAGATCGCTAATTTTAGAATGCTAGCAATGCTAATGTTAGCATGCAAACACATAGCATCACAGTGCTCACAGTGTTTATATCTGTTGACTAGCTATAAAAATGTATAAAAATGCTACTATGCTACTGTTAGCATGCTAGCAACGCCGAAGTGCCAAAATTAGCATGCTAACAACAAGCATGATAGTGCTACGTCTTTAAATGTCTACTTATGAAAATGGCTAAAAAGGCTACTACGACAATGTTAACATGCTAGCAATGATAACATTAGCATGCCAACACCTAGGATAATAGTGGTAAGTGTTCATTCATTTGTTGCTGGAGCCTATCCCAGATGTCTTCAGGAGACTGGTGGCCAGCCAATCACAGGGCACATACTATAGACAAACAACCATTCACACTCACATTCATACCTATGGACAATTTGGAGTCGCCAATTAACCTTTACTTGAATCAGTATCGGCCGATGCGCGCGTGGGTTCGCCGATGTATTTTATCGACATGTATGTATGTATTTTATCTACATGTTTAGATCGCTAATTGTAGAATGCTAGCAATGCTAACATTAGCATGCAAACACATAGCATCACAGTGCTTCACAGTGTTTATATCTGTTGACTAGCTATAAAAATGTATAAAAATGCTACTATGCTACTGTTAGCATGCTAGCAACGCTGAAGTGCCAAAATTAGCATGCTAACAACCAGCATGATAGTGCTACGTCTTTAAATGTCTACTTATGAAAATGGCTAAAAAGGCTACTATGACAATGTTAATATGCTAGCAATGATAACATTAGCATGCCAACACCTAGGATAATAGTGGTAAGTGTATATTCATTTATTGCTGGTTGTTTGTCTTTGGTGGCCAGCCAATCAGAGGGCACATATAGACAAACAACCATTCACACTCAAATGCACTTCTGCCACCTTATGGCCATTTTTATGGCTTGAAAAGTTCTCTGACGTGTTAATGCATGAGTGGAGAGTTGCATCACGCCTCACCTCATTGCCTCCTGTGCAAAAAAATAAAAAAATCATATCTCATTTGTTTCGGATTAGAAACCTATTTGAATCAAGAATGAAAATAGAAATGATCTGTTCCAGGGACAAGCTGTGGCCGTGTGGTGGAAATTATTGTGGAAGTTGAGAATTTCCCTCACTTTCTAAACGTTGATAGCAACGGTGGATTGTATGTGCAGGCCAGGCGATTCTAAAATAATGATTGATTCCCGGTCTGGTCGTGGCTTCATAATAATGCTAGCTCCAAAAACGTTTTAATGTTTTTACATTTATTGAACTGTCTGGATAGCTAGCACTAGCTGCTTTAAACAGGAAACAAAAACACTCTAAATAAGGAAGGTATAGTAGATGAATTAGAGCCCTGTAGACATGAAATAACACCCCTATAGTCACCTTTACACTGGTCTCGCCTAATATAGTAGACTGCTATGTGGACTCTACGTCCTTCCGTGCTTATTCTCCACGAGATGGAGATCTGTCTCCCCGTTTGCGTTTGTTTTCATTATTGCTCCGCCACCACACTGGTGCTTTATGAAAGCGGCCGTGTCAGTGGCGCGTGCAATAATAAAATCCATGTTTTAATATCGGCCGTGTGATTGCATCCCGCCAGTTGCAGCGAGGAAGAGTTGTTTGTTGTCGGCGTAATGCGTGATATTAGAGCAGATAAAGTGAAATGTGCTTTACACGTTGTTATTATTGTTATTTTAGTTATGATGGCTTTTGCATGCAGCCCATCAACAGACAAAATGTGCTCGCGTGGACGTTCATTTCTGTTGATGGGATTAGGAGATTAGCTTGTTTGTGTTGCTTACCAGTAGACATAGCGGTGCTGCTCGGAAGGGTTTCCTGTTTTTGTCGTTTCTCTTCAGTAAAAAAGAGTATTGATTGGGTGAAACTTGGATAATCAAACTACATTTTTAATGGTAATGGTTTAATTTCATTTGAACATGCATCAGATTACAATTGAATGCATCCCATAATCAGTTCTCAGTTCCACATGTCCAAAAGGAGTAGGAAGAAGCAAAGCTTATTAAATCCTACCCCTCCATCTGGTACTTTTACAATCAGTAACTGTTACATTTGTTCACTTCCTGCTTTCCATAATACAGTTTTTTGTTTTTTTTTAATAATCTTTTTTAGGATTTTTACTTCATACCCAGAAAATGACTTTTGGACGAGCTAGCTAGTTAGCCACCAAATTGCTATAGCAACTAGAAGCGTAATTGTTTGTCATTTTATTTTTTCCTGTGATCCTCTTTTTTACACTTGAAAAGGGAATTTCGGAAATATTCAATCGTATTAAATTAATTTATTCTGTAATTTTTTTCATTTTAAATAAGATTTTTTTTTTATTTGTCCATTTGTTTTTTTTTATTAATCTTTTTTAGGATTTTTAGGATTACAGCTACTTCATACCCAGAAAATGACTTTTGGATGAGCTAGCGAGTTAGCCACCAAATTGCTATAGCAACTATAAGCGTAATAGTTTCTTACTTTATTTTTTCCTGTGGTCCTCTTTTTTACACTTGAAAAGGGAATTTCGGAAATATTCAATCGTATTAAATTAATTTATTCTGTAATTTTTTTCATTTTAAATAAGATTTTTAAAAGAAATTGTCCTTTTTTTTTTTAATAATCTTTTTTAGGATTTTTAGGATTACAGCTACTTCATACCCAGAAAATGACTTTTGGACGAGCTAGCTAGTTAGCCACCAAATTGCTATAGCAACTAGAAGCGTAATTTGTTCTTATTGTATTTTTTCCTGTGTTCCTCTTTCTTACACTTGAAAAGGGAATTTCGGAAATATTAAATCGTATTAAATTAATTTATTCTGTAATTTTTTTCATTTTAAATAAGATTTTAAAAAAAATTGTCCATTTATTTTTAATTTGGAAATACATAATTGGATGAAAGCGGCATGGCGGTCGAATGGTTAGCACACAGACCTCACAGATATATATAGGAGACCAGGGTTCATTCCCACCCTCGGCCATCTCTGGAGTTTGCATTTTTCTCCGGGTACTCCGGTTTCCTCCCACATTCCAAAAACATGCTAGGTTAATTAGCGACTCCAAATTGTCCATCGGTATGAATGTGAGTGTGAATGGTTGTTTGTCTATATGTGCCCTGTGATTGGCTGGCCACCAGTCCAGGGTGTACCCCGCCTCTCGCCCGAAGACAGCTGGGATAGGCTCCAGCACCCCCGCGACCCTCGTGAGGAAAAGCGGTAGAAAATGAATGAATGAATGAATGAATCACAAATGACCACTTAATTACCTTTTACGTCCTGTATAGTCGTCCCTTATTTATCGCGGTTAATAAGTGACATTAGAGCTCTCTAGACAAGAAATAACCTCCCTATAGTGACGTTTACATTTGGATGACCCAATATACTCGATATATAAAACGTATTAGACATAAGTAAGATGACAGATTGAGACATCAGTAGTTTTTTGGGGGGGGGGGTTTTCGGGACAGCACGCTTCCTGCAGTGGCTATTGTCTCATTAATGCATTTTCATAGCAGACATCGAAGGTTCAGAGTTGAGTTTTAGATTGATGTGAGTTACGGCTCCAGTAGACCTGCAGTAAATGCCCATCTGGTGGCTGTCACACCAAACAATTACTGACACCTAGTGGATAATGTAGAATACTACATTCATAATTAGAACACTGCTTCTGTCTTGTATTTTTCTCTGTTAGTTGATATAGCCATTTATACCCTTGATAATAAATGTGCACGGCGGTCGAGTGGTTAGCACGCAGACCTCACAGCTAGGAGACCAGGGTTCAATTCCACCCTCGGCCATCTCTGTGTGGAGTTTGCATGTTCTCCCTGTGCATGTGTGGGTTTTCTCCGGGTACTCCGGTTTCCTCCCACATTCCAAAAACATGCTAGGTTAATTGGCGACTCCAAATTGTCCATAGGTGTGAATGTGAGTGTGAATGGTTGTTTGTCTATATGTGCGCTGTGATTGGCTGGCAACCAGTTCAGGGTGTACCCCGCCTCTCGCCCGAAGACAGCTGGGATAGGCTCCAGCACCCCCGCAACCCTTGTGAGGATGAGCGGTAGAAAATGAATGAATGAATAATAAATGCTTCATTTAGTGCTTCAATTCAACCGTATTTGCATATACTGAAAGTCTTTATGATGGTGACAGTTTGACCCTGGAACAGGTAAAATCAAATGCCTCTGAGTGAATATCCATCTTTTGGATCAAACTGAATGTTTAGTCTGCAACAAATGTCTCTGCCAGTGAGAAGCCATCACTCTCCTCATAAGTAGACACAGTTTGAATGCATGCGTGCGGACCTCTATTCATCTCATCACGAGAGAATCAAATGGACAGAAATGAAGAAAAAGTGGTTAAAATGTGAGAAAAAAAAAGAGGCAAGCGTCAAAGCCACGTGCTGTCGCTTGGAGGGACGGTGCAATGTGTCACTAATCTATAGATGGGAGAAGCAATGCCATCGCCTTGGGGGAGAACATCGGCCCAAATTAAATCCTTCACTCGGTGTCTCCGGGCACTGCCTCGAGGTATCCCACGACCCCGGCAGCAGTGGGGGGTGTGGGGTGTGGAAGGGCATTATGAGGAGGAGTGAGTCAAGGCGACAGGTAAAGAGAAGAAAAGCGCAAAGAAGATGAAATGTACGTACATGTACTTTTTACCCCATTACATACGATGGAAGCTTAATTTATCTGTTCCCAGGTCAAACTGTGGCCATCATAAAACCTCTTCTTCCACTTCTGTATATCAAATCTGGCAAAATCGCATCGCTGAGACGTTGTCGTCATGTTATGACGGGGTCTTTGCAAACACAATTTTTGTCCCCTGAAGCCAAAGCGTTTCCGCAGTGGGCCGCATAATAAAAATCAAAAGATAAACAAATAATTTAACAAGAAAATCGAAAATTACAGTAATTTGCAGTAATTTTGCAAAAATAAAAAATAGTAATTTAATATAATTTACTATTAATATAATTTAATAAAATAATAGTAAGTTGTAATTTAACAAGAAATAGTTATAATTTTCCAAGAATAACAACAATATTATAATATAATAATATTAGAAGGGTAAAAAGTCATTTTAGTAGCATGACATTTTACTATACTAAACAATATTAGAAAAATATATTAAATATAAAGAAAAATGTTTTTAGACATTATGAAAAACAAACAAAATTATGAATAATGTTGGAAATTCTACAAAATTAGGTTGTAGAAAAATGTATAATGTTCCAAGAATGAAGTCAAAATACTATGGGAATAAAGTCATAATTCTATAATTTGAAAAAACGTCTGTCATTGGTAAAAAATCTTGTCACTTTACAAGAATGAAGAAAAAAAGAAAAAAAATCTGGTAATATTCTGCAGAAACAATGTCATTTTAGTAACAACATTTTTTTGGAAAATGTGATTCGGGGAGAAGTTATAAAATGGGAATAAAGTCAAAATATTATTAGAATGAAGTCATAATTATGAGAAGAAAATTTTCAAGATTAAATAAATAAAAATGTTTGAAAAAACAGCAGAATTATATAAAAAAAAGCTGTGGTTTTACAAGAATAGACTAGAAATATGACAAGAAAAAAGTGGTATTCTTTTTTTTCAGGAAATAAACTCTTAATGTTATGACAAAACAATGTAATTTTTCTCCTAAAGAATTGAATTATTAAAGAAGAAATATGTTTTGTTTGGTGGTAATATGAGAAACAAACAAAACAAAATGAAGTTTTCTTGAAATATGAGAATAAAGTCAAAATATTAGACAGTTTACAAAGATTATTTAGGGTGAAATTTGAAAAAATATTTGGAAAATTTTTAAAAAGCAAAAAAACACACACACACAATTACAGGCATTTCGCCTACTCTATATCACAAAGCTGTGATGCAGTCAATCTGAAAGTGATTAAAGAGGAGACTGTGGATGATAAAAATACAGCAAAAGTTGAAAAAAAAATGATTATGCAAATGAAAAAGACTTTAGTGAACCGGGATTTGCTTAAACAAAGCGAAGAAAGGAGGTTTAAAGAAGAAAGGTATCAAAGTAGGAGAGATAACAGGTGTGCGTGGTGCGTTCAATGGCTGCCAGCCGACAGCTTCCTTCAGTCAAAGTGACACAGTGCACCTTTCATATTCTGATTGCCATCACTTCCCAACAAACTCAAATGTCCTCCACATGAAGCCTTTCAGCTTACATGAAACAGATGAGAAATGACGGGCGTGGCGCCTTCATCCTCCCATCTCTCATGTCCTATTCCTGTCTCGTGACCGGATTAGACGCTTTTTTTCATATATTCATCCCTGCAGGGGAAGTGGGGATGTTGCCACGGAGACTGCTTAGGCTGCGGCAGCATGTGGCTAACTACTACAGCTAAGATATTTTCATTAAGTGCTCATTAAGGATGATATCCTCAGACTTAATGCGGTCGAATCTCAGGACAAACACAAAACCAAAAATATTAAAAAATCTGTGCCCCTCCAGAAAGTGAAAGTTAAGCTTGTGTGTGAGAGACTGTTTCAAACTGGTTCTAACTATACTGACAACTTGCATGTTAGTAATACTATCTTCTCCTATGATTACTTTTCTATGAGTTATCTCTGAATGTCGTACAACTCTAGTTGTGCTATGTGAGTGGCGCTGTCACGAAAGCATTCCTATGCAACGCAGAACCTAAAAGTAGAACCATAACATACTGTCAATGCTTGTATTGCTAGACACTTTTAACAATGAGGATGATCAACAAAAAGCCCAAACCAAAAATATTAAAAAATCTGTGCCCCTCCAGAAAGTGAAAGTTAAGCTTGTGTGTGAGAGACTGCCTCAAACTGGTTCTAACTATACTGACACAGCATGTATGTTAGTAATACTATCTTCTCCTATGATTACTTTTCCATGAGTTATGTGTGAGTGTTGTAAAACTCTAGTTGTGCTATGTGAGTGGTACTGTCACAAAAGCATTCCTATGGAATGCTAAGCCTAAAAGTAGAACCATAGCATACCATAAATGGTTGTAGCACTGGACACTTTTAACAACGAGGATGATCAACAAAAAGCCCAAATCAAAAATATAAAAAAATATGTGCCCCTCCAGAAAGTGAAAGTTAAGCTTGTGTGTGAGAGACTGCCTCAAACTGGTTCTAATTATACTGACAGCATGTATGTTAGTAATACTATCTTCTCCTATGATTACTTTTCCATGAGTTACATGTGCCCCTCCAGAAAGTGAAAGTTAAGCTTGTGTGTGCGAGACGCTGAACCTAAAAGTAGAACCATAACATATCGTCAATGCTTGTAGCGCTGGACACTTTTAACAACGATGATGATCAACAAAAAGCCCAAACCAAAAATATAAAAAATCTGTGCAGGTATCGTGAAAGCTATTAGACTGAAACAAAAAGTATAATAATAATGATGACAGCTAAGAATAACCGGTTCATTTTTGATGTGCACGGCGGACAAAACGGTTAGCACGCAGACCTCACAGCTAGGAGACCCGAGTTCAATTCCACCCTCGGCCATCTCTGTGTGGAGTTTGCATGTTCTCCCCGTGCATCCAAAAATAATTGGCGACTTCAAATTGTCCATAGGTATGAATGTGAGTGTGAATGGTTGTTTGTCTATATATGATATGTGATTGGCTGGTTCACTTCCTGCTTTCCGTAATGCATTTTTTTTTATAATCTTTTTTAGGATTTTTAGGATTACAGCTACTTCATACCCAGAAAATGACTTATGATGAGCTAGTTAGTTAGCCACCAAATTGCTATAGCAACTAGAAGCGTAATTTGTTCTTATTTTATTTTTTCCTGTGTTCCTCTTTTTTACACTTGAAAAGGGAATTTCGGAAATATTCAATTGTATTAAATTAATTTATTCTGTAATTTTTTTCATTTTAAATAAGATTTTTTTAAATTTTGTCAATTTATTTTTAATTTGGAAATACATAATTGGATGAAAGCGGCACGGCGGTCGAATGGTTACCACACAGACCTCACAGCTAGGAGACCAGGGTTCAATTCCACCCTCGGCCATCTCTGTGTGTGTGCATGTTCTCCCTGTGCATGCGTGGGTTTTCTCCGGGTACTCCGGTTTCCTCCCACATTCCAAAAACATGCTAGGTTAATTGGCGACTCCAAATTGTCCATATGTATGAATGTGAGTGTGAATGGTTGTTTGTCTATATGTGACCTGTGATTGGCTGGCCACCAGTCTCCTGAAGACAGCTGGGATGGGCTCCAGCAATAAATGAATGTACACTTACCACTATTATCCTAGGTGTTGGCATGCTAATGTTATCATTGCTAGCATGTTAACATTGTCATAGTAGCCTTTTTAGCCATTTTCATAAGTAGACATTTAAAGACGTAGCACTATCATGCTTGTTGTTAGCATGCTAATTTTGGCACTTCAGCATTGCTAGCATGCTAACAGTAGCATAGTAGCATTTTTATACATTTTTATAGCTAGTCAACAGATACAAACACTGTGAGCACTGTGATGCTATGTGTTTGCATGCTAATGTTAGCATTGCTAGCATTCTGCGTGGGTTTACTCCGGTTTCCTCCCACATTCCAAAAACATGCTAGGTTAATTGGTGACTCCAAATTGTCCATAGGTATGAATGTGAGTGTGAATGGTTGTTTGTCTATATGTGCCCTGTGATTGGCTGGCCACCAGTCCAGGGTGTACCCCGCCTCTCGCCCAAAGACAGCTGGGATAGGCTCCAGCACCGCCTAGACCTGTCAGTGGTTATTGGCTTGGGGTAGACCACACACACTGGCACATCGAGATTTTATATGGAGCATATGAGGTACGAGTTATTCATAATTAGAAGGCGTGAGAAACAACCTAACGATGTACTGCGGGTTACATGATGGTCATCTGAGATTCTCTAGTCATTAAAAAAAAAAAAAAAAATGACTGATCAAAGAGTCAAACGTATCGCTTTCAAATTCAGTTTGAGGAGGAGAACAAAGACAAGGATGTTCTTGGAAGAAAAAGCAATGAGGGCAATGGAAGGAAAAGCCAAAAAATTAAGTAAAAAGTGAGTAGTGGAAAAGTCAGGAAGCAGTCAAAGGAAGTGGGAAAAAAAAAAGCAGGATCCTTGGTATATTAGTGGGTCAGATGCTACTGCTGTGATGTCCCACTTCTTAGTGCAAAAAATTGGCATGCAACACAGGGCTTCCTTCTTCTAAAGACTTTTTTGTTAAGTAGGATTTCAGGAGCTTTAACTTTGGGAGTCCAACCCCTCCCCAAAAAAAGACAAAAACAGGAAGAAACTTACTTTGGGCAAAAGTGAGGACGCAAGGCGCGGTGTGGCTGATCGGAATGCGGACGTGTGCTGCTTTTTGTAGAGCTCCTCCGGACGCTTTTCTACCTGAGACAACATTCAGGGAAAAGTACAGTGACCTGAGCTTGTTTTCTGCAGGGACTGAGCGAGGACAGAAAGAAAGATAAAGCAATAAAACCAGCTACTGATCATCCTTCAGTACCTCGTACTCTCCTGGACTCGGTCCCAGGATCGATTCCTTATTGAAGAAGATGCTGCAGCGTTTAGCCGTGGAGCCAAAGCCTCCCTTCTTGGCTCTCTCTAAAAAGGCCCTTTTAAAACACTCCTGGGCCAACCCGTAGGCAAAGACGTCGTAGGACCCGGGGCCTGGATGCAGTACACACAGGAATTGCAGGAAAATATTACTTTTAATAGTATTACAGCAGAAAAGGGTAAGATGACACTTTTTTTGGATGCCCCAGAATTTGGTGACGAGGATGTGACACATTTGGTGCACTTTGGTAATGTGAAGAGTGGTCAAGATGTTCCATGCTGATAAACCCTAAAAACACTGAATGCTGCCATCTCAGCTTTGTGATATACAATAATTAACGTATTTTCCGCACTATAAGGCGCACCGCATTATAAGGCGCACCTTCAATTAATTACATATTTTAAAACTTTTTCCATATATAAGGCGCACCGCATTATAAGGTGCACCTTCAATATATTACATATTTTAAAACTTTTCCCATAAATAAGGCGCACCGCATTATAAGGCACACCTTCAATGAATTACATATGTTCAAACTTTTTCCGCACTATAAGGCGCACCTTCAATGAATGACATATTTTCAAACTTTTTCCAAATAGAATTTGCACCTTCAATGAATTACATATTTTAAAACTTTTTACATATATAATGCGCACCTTCAATGAATTACATATTTTAAAACTTTTTCCATATATAAGGCGCACCGCATTATAAGGCGCACCTTCAATGAATTACATATTTTAAAACTTTTTACATATATAAGGCGCACCGCATTATAAGGCGCACCTTCAATGAATTACATATTTAAAAACTTTTTACATATATAAGGCGCACCTTCAATGAATTACATATTTTAAAAGTTTTTACATATATAAGGCGCACCACGTTATAAGGCGCACCTTCAATTAATTACATATTTTAAAACTTTTTCCATATATAAGGTGCACCTTCAATTAATTACATATTTTAAAACTTTTTCCAGATATAAGGCACACCTTCAATGAATTACATATTTTGAAACTTTTTCCATATATAAGGCGCACCGCATTATAAGGCGCACCTTCTATGAATTACATATTTAAAAACTTTTTACATGTATAATGCGCACATTCAATGAATTACATATTTTAAAACTTTTTACATATATAAGGCGCACCGCATTATAAGGCGCACCTTCAATGAATTACAGATTTTAAAACTTTTTACATATATAAGGCGCACCGCATTATAAGGCGCACCTTCAATGAATTACATATTTTATAACTTTTTTCGCACTAAAAGGCGCACCGCATTATGAGGCGCACCGTCAATGAATTACATATTTTAAAAAATTTTCCGCACTATAAGGCGCACCGCATTATAAGGTGCACCTTCAATGAATTACATATTTTTAAACTTTTTCCATATATAAGGCGCACCGCATTATAAGGCGCACCTTCAATGAATTCATATTTTAAAACCTTTTCTGCACTATAAAGCGCACCGCATTATAAGGCGCACCTTCAATGAAGTACATATTTTAAAACTTTTTCTGCACTATAAGGCGCACCTTCAATGAATTACATATTTTAAAACGTTTTCCATATATAAGGCGCACCTTCAATTAATTACATATTTTAAAACTTTTTCCATATATAATGCGCACCTTCAATGAATTACATATTTTAAAACTTTTTACATATATAAGGTGCACCGCATTATAAGGCGCACCTTGAACGAATTACATATTTTAAAACTTTTTCCATATATAAGGCACACCTTCAAAGAATTGCATATTTTAAAACTTTTTCCGCACTATAAGGCGCACCTTCAATGAATTACATATTTTAAAACTTTTTCCATATATAATGCGCACCTTCAATGAATTACATATTTTAAAACTTTTTCCATATATAAGGCGCACCTTCGATGAATTACATATTTTAAAACGTTTTCATATATAAGGCACACCGCATTATAAGGCGCACCTTCAATGAATTACATATTTTAAAACTTTTTCCATATTTAAGGCGCACCTTCAATGAATTATATATTTTAAAACTTTTTCCATATATAATGCGCACCTTTAATGAATTACATATTTTAAAACTTTTTCCATATTCAAGGCGCACCTTCAATGAATTATATATTTTAAAACTTTTTCCATATATAAGGCGCACCGCGTTATATGGCGCACCTTCAATGAATTACATATTTTAAATTTTTTCCATATATAAGGCGCACCACGTTATAAGGCGCACCTTCAATAAATTACATATTTTAAAACTTTTTACATATATAATGCACACATTCAATGAATTACATATTTTAAAACTTTTTACATATATAAGGCGCACCGCATTATAAGGCGCACCTTCAATGAATTACATATTTTAAAACTTTTTACATATATAATGCGCACCTTCAATGAATTACATATTTTAAAACTTTTTCCATATATAAGGCGCACCACATTATAAGGCGCACCTTCAATGAATTACATATTTTAAACATTTTTCCATATGTAAGGCGCACTGCATTATAAGGCGCACCTTCAATGAATTAAATATTTTAAAACGTTTTCCATATATAAGGTGCACCACATTATAAGGCGCACCTTCAATGAATTACATATTTTAAAACTTTTTCAATATATAAGGCGCACCTTCAATGAATCATAATGCATGGCCACTATTTTAACTCCTACATCTGACAAAAATGGCATTTGACGCACAAACTGACCTGGTGTGGCGCCTCCGTTTCTGTTAGGAGGGAAGCGTGCCGCCGTGACACCAAAGGGGCTTTTGCTGGGCACCGCCGCGCCTTGTAGCGCCTGGAAGGCGCAGCGCGGGTCATTATACGCACCGACAGGAGGCGTCACTTCCTTGGCAGGCTTGAACCTCTAATGGACGGACAAGGCAAAGGGTGAAACGGATACATGTTAGCATGGGGGCAAGAAAGTCAGGCTTTCAAGTAGAGGAAAAAGTGTCCCGGGTCATGTCCCCCTGCAGATCCACTTTAAGGGTCGTGCCATCAAACCATGTAAAAGCTCTTTCTGTTGTGCAGTAAAATGACAAATAAAGCTTGTTTTTCTTGGGGGAGACACACTAATGCTAGCGCCTTATCCAGGAGGGCGTAACGGCTGTCAGAGCACCAAGTAAAGACATCACTTTGACAATAACACACAACCTATATATTTGTGTACACAACTACCGCACGTCTTATTTAAACACACACAACCCTCATGCCTAACTGGGCCTCCAAAATAAAGCACCCGCTTTTTGTAAGCCATTCTAGCAGCACTCAGGTTCTGCTTGTCAAGCTCAACCTGACAGACCTTTCATCAAACATTTCCTCTGTCAGCCTCAGCAGTAGTTAGAGGGCACGCGCGCACACACACACACACACACACACACACACGCTAAAAGTGCCAGTAAGACTTCAGTCTGAGAGCGTTATATGACATGAACAACGGTGGCAGTACTCGCATTTATATCTACATTGTTATTCATAATGTAAGGGTGTGGAAAATAATCAATATAAATCGATATAAATCAATATCATTCACTGGGTATGGATGCAATTGACAGGTGAAATCGAGATTCATCGCAATACGTTTGTAGTAAAATCGGTAAAATCAGATGCAAGCGCTGTTTTATTAATATTCAACTTCACTCTATATGCTGTTCCCCAGGCGCCATGAATGCACCGTCATTATTTCGTGTTTTGTATTGAATACGGACAGAAGCCGTGAGGCACATACAACAACTACAAGCAGCAGTGAGGAATTTCTATATTTAACCCCCCCCCCCGCCGCCAACGTTTAAATGGTATGTTTGGAAACACTACGGATTCTCAAAGAACGGCGGAAAGCTCGACAAAACGTCCGTCATTTGCAAAGCATGCCGCGTTAAGAAGTCGTACAACGGCAGCACTGCAAACATGCAGACCCCCCCTGAAAAAGGGGACACCCGTCTAGTTCCTCGTCGGACACCTGGGAAAAACCAAGCAAATCAGGTCAGAACAAGTGGATCTTCCGCTGCTTTCCAAATTGTCCAGGAGCTATTTGTCCGTCCCTGCAACAAGTACCCCCCCCCCCCCCCCCCATCTGAACGAGGGTTTAGCATAGCAGGTGACATTAGAACAGCAGAGCAGTTGGCTTCTTCCTGAATTGTAAAACAATTTTAAAAGAGTAGAAGTTGTTTTCCACTTTCTGCTCCTCACTACTGTATTAGCCTAGCTCCTAGTGCATTCATATTAGCAGTATGTTTAGCACACAGGAATATAAACAAACATTGATAATGGTAATGGTTTAATTTCATTTGAACATGCATCAGATTACAATTGAATGCATCACATAATCAGTTCACAGTTCCACATGTCCAAAAGGAGTAGGAAGAAGCAAAGCTTATTATTATTAAATAATAATAATTTGCTTATAATTAATAAGCAAAGCTTATTAAGCAAAGCATATCGGAGTGCATTGATTTGAACTATTTGAATGATTAACGCATCGTATCACATCGTATCGCATTGTATCGCATCGTATCGCATCGTATCGCATCGTATCGCATTGTATCGCATCGTATTGTGAAGAGGGTGAATCGTATCACATCGTATCACATCGTATCGCATCGTATCGCATCGTATCGCATCGTATCGCATCATATTGCGTCGTATTGCATCATATTGCATCGTATTGCATTGTATCGCCTCGTATCGCATCATATCGCATCGTATCGTGAAGAGGGTGAATCGTATCGCATCTTATCGCATCTTATTGCATCTTATTGCATCTTATCGCATCGTATCGCATCGTATCGTGAGGAGGGTGAATCGTATCGCATCTTATCGTATCGCATCTTATCGCATCGTATCGTGAGGAGGGTGAATCGTATCGCATCTTATCGCATCGTATCGTGAGTAGGGTGAATCGCATCTTATCGCATCGTATCGCATCGTATCGCATCGTATCGCATCGTATCGTATCGTATCGTATCGCATCGTATCGTGAAGAGGGTGAATCGTATCGCATCGTATCGCATCGTATCGCATCGTATCGCATCGTATCGCATCGTATCGCATCGTATCGCATCGTATCGCATCGTATCGCATCGTATCGCATCGTATCGCATCTTATCGCATCTTATCGCATCGCATCGCATCGTGAAGAGGGTGAATCGTATCGCATCGTATCGCATCGCATCGTATCGCATCGCATCGTATCGCATCGTAACGCATCGTAACGTATCGCATCGTATACAACGGGACCATGTAACGTTGGACTTCGGCAAGAGTCGGGCAGATATTTAGCTTCGTATTGGCTCGTGTTCACGCGCCGTTGACAGAAGAGCATATTTTTCTCTTGCTAGTCGGGAATCAGCAACTCCTACAACTTCTGCCTAATGCTTGCTGAAGCTGAACAAAATTAGCTTTACCTCACACCGGGAAAAAATATGTATATTTCCTGGTAGCCATTGCTCAACTGAGCATGCCCATATAAGGACGTCCGGGTTGCAGTGATGTCAGTGGAACTCAGTGTTTAAAAAAAACACTGCATGAAGAGCCATCCAAAAGCGCAAACCTCATTATTATATGACGCGTTGGCATCGTTTAACTCAAGAATACAATATTGTAACAACATTTATTGATCAGAAAAGCGGAAAAGTATAACAGGCCCCCTCTGAATATGACACTTCTATAAAAATGTGACTTCAACCATCCCCGGTAAAGTTGATAGAGGTTTTATGATGGTGACATTTTGACCCTGGAACAGATGAATTGGCTTTTCATGACTTTCTATGGGCAAAACTGCATTCAACCTGCGAGGGTCCGCTGAGCTTTTTAGTGACTAATAGGATGGAATGAGTAGCACCTTGGCCGTGACCGGGTGACTATTGCGCAAGAGACTTCTCACCCATCAATAAATAAACATCACATAACAAATGCATTCTGAAAGGAGGCAAGAATGTCTGAATGGCGACCCGCTGTACAGTCGTGAAGGTGGCAAGGCTGCAGAGTAATAGAATAAAGAAATATTCCAGAAAGAAAATAAGCAGAATATCGCTAATTAGAAGTCGTCAATGTCGCAACACCGCTTCCAACCTCGCAGGAGCAATTTTGGGAAAGGACTTCTGATGTTCCGGAAAGGGTGTGTTAGGATCATTCATTCATTCATTCATTTTCTACCGCTTTTTCCTCACGAGGGTCGCGGGGGTTGCTGGAGCCTATCCCAGCTCTCTTTGGGCGAGAGGCAGGGTACACCCTGGACTGGTGGCCAGCCAATCACAGGGCACATATAGACAAACAACCATTCACACTCACATTCATACCTATGGACAATTTGGAGTCGCTAATTAACCTAGCATGTTTTTGGAATGTGGGAGGAAACCGGAGTAAACCCACACAGAATGCTAGCAATGCTAACGTTAGCATGCAAACGCATAGCCTCACAGTGCTCACAGTGTTTATATCTGTTGACTAGCTATAAAAATGTATAAAAATGCTACTATGCTACTGTTAGCATGCTAGCAATGCTGAAGTGCCAAAATTAGCATGCTAACAACAAGCATGATAGTGCTACGTCTTTAAATGTCTACTTATGAAAATGGCTAAAAAGGCTACTATGACAATGTTAACATGCTAGCAATGATAACATTAGCATGCCAACACCTAGTGGTAACTGTACATTTATTTATTGCTGGAGCCCATCCCAGCTGTTTTTGGGAGACTGGTGGCCAGCCAATCACAGGGCACATATAGACAAACAACCATTCACACTCACATTCATACCTATGGACAATTTGGAGTCGCTAATTAACCTAGCATGTTTTTGGAATGTGGGAGGAAACCGGAGTACCCGGAGAAAACCCACGCATGCACGGGGAGAACATGCAAACTCCACACAGAGATGGCCGAGGGTGGAATTGAACCCTGGTCTCCTAGCTGCAAGGCATGTGCGCTAACCACTCATCCACCGTGCCGCCCGGTGTTAGGATCAGACACGTCTATATTGTCTTCCGTTGTCACGTCATGACAAATGGCGCATCAGGCGTGGTCACATGACCCGCTGTTTCAAGGCCAAAGCGGATGCGTGTTGTACATATGTGGAGGCCATCTGTCTGCCGCTTCCCCACGGCCTCCGCCACACCAAGCTGAGCTTTGTTGGCGTTTGAATCTCATTTCATTGTCTTATGTTGTCACGCTTTGTTTTCCTTCCAACACAAACACACAAGATAAATAGAAAACATCCGCTTGGAGAAGTTATTGTCCAGGATCATGAGACTTGACGGGGGGAAGATGGTTTGGGAAGAGGTGAGAAGAGGACTGGAAGACTCCCACTGTTCCTCTTATCCTCTGCTCCCTCAGTGCCTCCTTATCTCGTTTCCTCTCCATCCCTCCGCAGGAGAACACTGTCACACAGGCACCGTCACACCCTGATCAAGATCTAAGAAAACTGTCGCCCGGGGTTCTAACGCCTCACACACACACACACGCATGTACAAGCCATGTTTGTGTGTGTGTCATCCACGACGCTCCAACACAGCATGTGGCCACAGAAATGAGGTCGGGAACGTTGTATCACACACACACACACACGTTTGAAGCCATGCCTACAGTCTGACGTTGGTGGTTGTAAATATGAAACGGTGTTTCAGATTTATTTACAACCAGTGGAACCAGTGGAACCAGTCTGGTACTGGGATGATTCCATTTTAAACTGCCCCATCCTTCTCCTGGTCACCTAATCCTCCATCTTGGCTGTGGAGCTAATTTATTCATTCATTCATTCGTTCAGCAGAGCATCAAAATACCTTCAATGTTCTTGAGGTTCTGCTGAGTGCTGACGAGGGTGATGATGTCACACTTCTCCTGGTAGCTCCTTCTCCTTCTGTTATCTTCTTCTCCATGTTCTCATTCTCCTATTGGCTTCTCCTCGTAGCGTCTTCTCCTACTATGTTCTTCTTTTCCTCCTCTCATTATCTCCTACTTTGTATTCTTCTCCTTCTTCTCCTGGTAGCTCCTTCTCCTTCTCCTACTGTATTTTTCTATTCCTCCTCTCATTATCTTCTACTTTGTCTTCTTCTCCTTCTTTTCCTGGTAGCTCCTTCTCCTTCTGTTGTCTTCTTCTCCATGTTCTCATTCTCCTATTGGCTTCTCCTTGTAGCGCCTTCTCCTACTATGTTCTTCTTTTCCTCCTCTCATTATCTTCTACTTTGTATTCTTCTCATTCTTCTCCTGGTAGCTCCTTCTCCTTCTCCTACTATGTTCTTCTTTTCCTCCTTTCATTATCTTCTACTTTGTTTTCTTCTCCTTCTTCTCCAGGTAGCTCCTTCTCCTTCTCCTACTATCTTTTTCTATTCCTCCTCTCATTATCTTCTACTTTGTATTCTTCTCCTTATTCTCCAGGTAGCTCCTTCTCCTTCTGTTGTCTTCTTCTCCATGTTCTCATTCTCCTATTGGCTTCTCCTTGTATAGCGCCTTCTCCTACTATGTTCTTCTTTTCCTCCTCTCATTATCTTCTACTTTGTCTTCTTCTCCTTCTTCTCCAGGTAGCTCCTTCTCTTTCTGTTATCTTCTTCTCCATGTTCTCATTCTCCTATTGGCTTCTCCTTGTAGCGCCTTCTCCTACTATGTTCTTCTTTTCCTCCTCTCATTATCTTCTACTTTGTCTTCTTCTCCTTCTTCTCCTGGTAGCTCCTTCTCCTTCTCCTACTATCTTTTTCTATTCCTCCTCTCATTATCTTCTACTTTGTCTTCTTCTCCTTCTTCTCCTGGTAGCTCCTTCTCCTTCTCCTACTATCTTTTTCTATTCCTCCTCTCATTATCTTCTACTTTGTCTTCTTCTCCTTCTTTTCCTGGTAGCTCCTTCTCCTTCTATTATCTTCTTCTCCATGTATCTCCTTCTCCTATTGGCTTCTCCTCGTAGCGTCTTCTCCTACTATGTTCTTCTTTTCCTCCTCTCATTATCTTCTACTTTGTATTCTTCTCATTCTTCTCCTGGTTGCTCCTTCTCCTTCTCCTACTATCTTCTTCTTTTCCTGCTCTCATTATCTTCTACTTTGTCTTCTTCTCCTTCTTCTCCTGGTAGCTCCTTCTCCTACTATCTTCTTCTATTCCTCCTCTCATTATCTTCTACTTTGTCTTCTTCTCCTTCTTCTCCTGGTAGCTCATTCTTCTATTATCTTCTTCTCCATCTTCTCCTTCTCCTACTATCTTCTTCTTTTCCTCCTGTCATTATCTTCTACTTTGTCTTCTTCTCCAGCTCCTCCAGGTAGCTACTTTTTCTCCGTCAAGCTTCAGCGGTCTAGTGGTTAGCACACAGACCTCACAGCTAGGAGACCAGGTGTTCTCCGGGTACTCCGGTTTCCTCCCACATTCCAAAAACATGCTAGGTTAATTGGCGACTCCAAATTGTCCATAGGTATGAATGTGAGTGTGAATGGTTGTTTGTCTATATGTGCCCTGTGATTGGCTGGCCACCAGTCCAGGGTGTACCCCGCCTCTCGCCCGAAGACAGCTGGGATAGGCCCCAGCACCCCCGCGACCCTTGTGAGGAAAATCGGTAGAAAATGAATGAATGAAAATAAAAATGGAGTGGAGGCTACTATTTGAGGAACTAGATTTCTCCCCATTGGAGGTGGACCCAGGAAGAAGCAGAAGCGATAGACGCCACATTGACTTCAGTTTGGGGAAGCGCTGCAGGCGACAAGCTGCACCTTTTCCAGGCCTCGCCAAGGACAGCAGCCCCCGGCGACGCGGCGTCCCGCTGCTTCTCAGACTCACACCGTGCACCGCCGCATTTCCATCACATCCCAGCCAGATGCTCGCGCCCACACGACTGGAGAGCCAATTACTTTCCTGACATCTTTATTTGGAAAACGGGACGTCCAAACTTATGGAATTCATCGAGCGATATCGTGACAGCAACACATCTTTTATCTTCCTGCCTGCAGGGCGGTGAAGATGAACTCGGCTAGCAGAGTGGGAGGTGTGTCGGGTTCCTACCTCGGTCTGGGACAGGAAGGGGGACGTGAACTGCTGTTTTGTGTCACCGGGCCTCTCAAACTGACCTCTGATGTCATAGTAGCCTGGACCAGGGACTCCCTGTTAGAGTGGAAGGACATCAAGTGGCAATTTTAGTCTTTAAAAATAAATGTAAATTTTCTTTTTAATAAATTCAGCTAGAAAACAAACAAAAGAACCCAACAACAGCTAAATAGAAAAATCTGCAGTAATTTTACAAGAATAAAGTCAAAATATTCAGAGAAATAAAATAAATTTAAATGATATAAATAATAAATATTTAATAAAAATAAATCAAAAGATAACATAAGGCACAATATTATAATGTTATGAGGAAACATGAAGCATGAAGTTGAAATATTAAATAAAACAACAAACAAAAAAAGGTGGAAAATTAGGTGAGGAAAAAGTTACCATGTCCAAACATTATGGGAATAAAGTATTTTAATATTTTAAATTTTGAATACCAGAGTTGGAAAAATTAAAATAAGAAAATGGGAATAATAATACTAATAACACCAATACTACTAATAATAACATTATTATTATCATTATTATTACTACTACTACTACTACTACTACTACTACTACTACTACTACTACTACTAATAATAATAATAATAATAATAATAATAATAATAATAATAATAATAATAATAATAATAATAATAATAATAATAATAATAATAAAGAACATGGGAATAAAATCGAATTAGTTGTATTCTAAAACATTCTAAAATATTTGCAAATATTATGGGAATAAAGTCATAATATTATGAAAACAATATTCTTTTTCTCAATTATTCATAACAATTATTAAAAAAATATTATGTAATTGCACTAGCATAGAATTGAAATATTAAAGAAAAATATGTTGTGATATTTTGTGAGTAATAATTATCATTTTGGATAATTAGGTTGGGAGGAAAAGGTTATAATATAATGGGAATAAAGTCAAAATATTACAGGAATAAACTCATTCTTTACAAAGATCGTTTAAAAACAAAAATTCCCATAATATTATGAAAACAATATTATTTTTCTCAATTATTTATAACAATTATTCAAAAATATTATGTCATTGTACTAGCATAGAATTAAAAAATTAAAGAAAAATATGTTGTGATATTTTGTGAGTAATAATTATCATTTTGGATAATTAGGTTGGGAGGAAAAGGTTATAATATAATGGGAATAAAGTCAAAATATTATGGGAATGAACTCATTCTTTACAAAGATCGTTTAAAACAAAAATTCCCATAATATTATGAAAACAATATTATTTTTCTCTATTATTTATAACAATTATTCAAAAATATTATGTCATTGTACTAGCAGAGAATTAAAAAATGTAAGAAAAATATGTTGTTGTGATATTTTGTGAGTAATAATTAACATTTTGGATGATTAGGTTCGGAGGAAAAGGTTATAATATAATAGGAATAAAGTCAAAATATTACAAAAAATAATAATAATAATAAATAAATAAATAAATAAATAAATAAAGTCAAAATATTACAGGAATAAACTCATTCTTTACAAGATGAAGTCATCTACAAGATTACTAGATGACTTCATCACCGCATTACAAGGATTGTTAGAGCAACATGTGCAGTAAAAGTGACTGACGTTCCACATGGATTAGTTCCATCTGTCAATCACCACCACTACTGGTACACAGGAAGCTAAATAGCTAGTCCACAATAGGCGTTGTTGTGCCTTCTCAGGAAAACACTGCCCTTCTGTGCTCAGGCCGCCACCACATGAACACCAGGATGTCCTAAGTTGTTGACCTTTTCAGCAACACACACACACACACACACTCTGAGCACTTCTAAAGTGTGTCGTAAAAAGCAGCGTTGAATGCTGTGGATTTCTGCATAAACTGGCGTCCATCTTTATTCATGAGTTGTCCTGTGAACACGGGTCAGTGATGAATGTTGCATTCAACACAATGTAGTTGCTGTAGTTGTGTGGTTGTACACAAGGCAACAATGTTATTTGTTATAATGTTATAAGTGGAACTCTGCAACAGAGAGTGTTCAAGTGAAAAAAGATATTCCTGCTAGACTGTTTTTTTTTTTTTAGAGAAGAAGAAAACACGACAGAGATTTCAACTTGGAGGCGTACTATTTTTAACAGGACTGCAGTGTTTGACAATGTGAAGTCGGAAAGACGACAGCTGCATGGAGTAGTACTATGGGATGTAAACGCTCAAGTCTGCTGGACTACTAATACTCAAAAAAGGGAGTCCAACAACAATAATAATATAAAAATAGATAATTATTAGTGTTACCGTGAGTAATAAAACATTTAAAACAAATACTGTCATTTGCACTGTATTGGCCACAAATTTTTCCATCATGCTTTGAACCCTTGTGGTTGAAAGCCGATCGTTCTGGCATCTTTTGCTCTGGTCTGGCGGGTGGATCTTGCCAGCGTGAAGCGGCATCAATACATCTACTGTCGCTGGCAGGTTCCAGGGGCCTGGACTGCTGTATGTGGACGAGGACAGCATGGGCTTTCACATTATTACTCTATGTATTAATGGTCATATCACTGTATTATTATTTTTCTTATAAAAAGAAATGTAAACAAAAATTAAATTAAATTAAATTAAATTAAATTAAATTAAATTAAATTAAATTAAATTAAATTAAATTAAATTAAATTAAATTAAATTAAATTAAATTAAATTAAATTAAATTAAATTAAATTAAATTAAATTAAATTAAATTAAATTATTTCTTATATTAAAATATTTAAAAATATACATACACATTACCAATACAAATAGATTATATTTAGAATATATATCATTTATAGATCTTGGTCATATCACTGTATTATTATTTCTCTTATTAAATTAAATTAAATTAAATTAAATTAAATTTAATTTAATTTAATTTAATTTAATTTAATTTAATTTAATTTAATTTAATTTAATTTAATTTAATTTAATTTAATTTAATTTAATTTAATTTAATTAAATTTAATTTAATTTAATTTAATTTAATTTAATTTAATTTAATTTAATTTAATTTAATTTAATTTAATTATTTCTTATATTTAAATATTTAAAAATATACATACACATCACCAATATAAATAGATTATATTTAGAATATATATGATTTATAGATCTTAGTTTTATTCATAATAGTTTTTACACTTTAAATATACACTTTAAAAAGTAAACATTTTTGCTATTATTTACATTTTGTTAGATTTAAATATTTTAAAATAATATATAAGTATAGCGCTTTATTGTCTCATTTAAAATGCATTGTTAATTTTGTATACAGTCCTACTTACTCACATTTATCATAATTATTGCATTTTAAATACATAATTTAGATCATCTTAAAACTAAACTAAACTATTTCCATTACTTATAATATCTTCATATTTAAACATTTTAATAATATATTTTTTAGCTCTTTGTGATCTAATTGACATACATACATATATAATAATTTTGTATAAAGTGCTACTTATTCTTATATATAGTAGTTATTATGTTTTAAATATATTTTTTAAATAATTTTACAAGGAAAATTGTAAAATTGTAGTTGTAATTGAAATAAATAAATGCATTGCTAATTTTGGTGCGATTCAACACCAATTTTTAATCTTTTTTCATTCTTATTTGAACAGTAGATTATTATTATTGTTAATTTACTTTATTTACAATAATTTTTCATGGGTGTTGTTGCCCCCACCATTGTTATCATGTTCAAGTGGCGATGGAGCTCATTATTATTCAAGGTCTAACATCTAATCTCGCAATTACACTTTTGACCATTCCAAAATGGTGACCAGAGATGGTTGAAGGAAAGTGAGGATGAGGAGGGGCGTGGAGGGAGCGTCTTAGGTGTGTTCACCCCATCCTAAAGGGAGACCGGTATCGCACAACTGCACTATTGAGTGAGCCCTGATGATGTATAAACTAGAGTGCGCTGTGCATGTCACAGTATGTGCTGATGTTGGACTCAAAGCTCAAAGCTGACACTCTACTGACCCCTAAAGGGAGACAAGAAAATTGGAGCTTCATTAGATTGTGCAAGTGTGCCTTTTCCTAACCCAGTGGAGCACAGTGCCCACCCCCGATTTGAAATACTAGAGAAAGTTATCCTATCTATTTGTTTATGTCGACTGTACAGACTGCAAGTGAAACTGAAAGCATTTAAAGTTAAGTTAAGTTAAGTTAAGTTGAGTTGAGTTGAGTTGAGTTGAGTTGAGTTGAGTTGAGTTGAGTTGAGTTGAGTTGAGTTGAGTTGAGTTGAGTTGAGTTGAGTTGAGTTGAGTTGAGTTGAGTTGAGTTGAGTTGAGTTGAGTTGAGTTGAGTTGAGTTGAGTTGAGTTGAGTTGAGTTGAGTTGAGTTGAGTTGAGTTGAGTTGAGTTGAGTTGAGTTGAGTTGAGTTGAGTTGAGTTGAGTTGAGTTGAGTTGAGTTGAGTTGAGTTGAGTTGAGTTGAGTTGAGTTGAGTTGAGCTGAGCTGAGCTGAGCTGAGCTGAGCTGAGTTGAGTTGAGTTAAGTTAAGTTAAGTTAAGTTAAGTTAAGCTAAGCTAAGCTAAATGAAATAAAATAAAATAAAATGAAATGAAATGAAATGAAATGAAATGAAATGAAATGAAATGAAATTTAATTTAATTTAATTTAATTTAATTTAATTTAATTTAATTTAATTTAATTTAATTTAATTTAATTTAATTTAATTTAATTTAATTTCATGGCAATGGCAATGGCAATGGCAATGGCAATGGCAATGGCAATGGCAATGGCAATGGCAATGGCAATGGCAATGGCAATGGCAATGGCAATGGCAATGGCAATGGCAATGGCAATGGCAATGGCAATGGCAATGGCAATGGCAATGGCAATGGCAATGGCAATGGCAATGGCAATGGCAATGGCAATGGAAATGGAAATGGAAATGGAAATGGAAATGGAAATGGAAATGGAAATGGAAATGGAAATGGAAATGGAAATGGAAATGGAAATGGAAATGGAAATGGAAATGGAAATGGAAATGGAAATGGAAATGGAAATGGAAATTGAAATTGAAATTGAAATTGAAATTGAAATTGAAATTGAAATTGAAATTAAAATTAAAATTAAAATTAAAATTAAAATTAAAATTAAAATTAAAATTAAAATTAAAATTAAAATTAAAATTAAAATTAAAATTAAAATTAATTTTATTTAATTTAATTTAATTTAATTTTTTATTTTATTTTTTAATTATTTATTTATTTTTTAATTTTTAATTTAATTTTTAAATTTAATTTAATTTAATTTAATTTTTAAATTAAATTAAAAAATTAAATTAAAAAATTAAATTAAAAAATTAAATTAAAAAATTAAATTAAATTAAATTAAATTAAATTTAAAAATTAAATTAAATTTAAAAATTAAATTAAATTAAATTAAATTAAATTAAATTAAATTAAATTAAATTAAATTAAATTAAATTAAATTAAATTAAATTAAATTAAATTAAATTAAATTAAATTAAATTAAATTAAATTAAATTAAATTAAATTAAATTAAATTAAATTAAATTAAATTAAATTAAATTAAATTAAATTAAATTTCATTTCACTACATTTAATTAAATTATTTCAGGAAAATGCAACAAAATGGAGAGCATCCAAGCGTCAAATTGCATGTTGAGTACTATAAATGTGTACATGTTGGCAGGTCTGCACTAACATTGAAAGTACTCCCTACCTCCTGTGCATTATGTGAGACGCTAACCTAACCATGACTAGACGTGCAGTACCACTGGGAGCGGATGGACATCTCCACTGAAAATATAATTCCTGTGTATATAAATAAACCTTTATCCAGATTCTCACCAACTAGCATTATTTATTTTTTGCTGAATGTCATTCTACTTTATGTGGTGTGATATAGTATAACAAAAACTTGCCTTTTTTTCCTCCTGTATGGGCAAAAGGTCGTGGTAACGAGGTATAACCAGCTGGGCTCCGCCCCTTCGCTCTTTTCGCATGTTTACATTCTCGTAGTGTGTTTCTGGGACGCTGCCAGGAGAAAGGATGTGATTGGATAATGCAAGCGTACCTACTATCTACTTAATCACCAGACGGCGACGTTCATCATCAGCGGTTTAATAATATCATGTACATTATGCATTATTATTATTATTACTAGCATCTCTTCTACTTTCACATGCATGCAGGGATTCTGTGAGTGCGTGTACTTCCCTACGGGATATATAATGCACATATTGACCCGTGCGAACAGCAGACGTGCTACTCACATCTCAGGGTAATAGTGGCCTGGACCTGGGCCTTCATCCTTCACCGCCTCGCCCCTCTTTGCCGTCATGTTGCCAAAGTGGACGCCTTTATACTTTTGTGCACAAGTCTTCTCTGCCTGGACACGGGGCAATGAAGATGATGAGGATGAGGAGAAGAGAGCAGGAAGACACCAATAAAGGAAGAAAAGGGGGTTAGAAGATTGCTGAGGTGGAATGAATAAGAGATAAGATAAATGGATGAAGGAATCATTCCGTTGCTTCGTTGCGTGTTATCGCTTTCTGGTGAGGCCTGGTCAAGTTGAAGGTGAACGGGACGTGAAGTTCAGCCAAAAGCCCAAAATATGCCACCATCCTTTCAGGATTTCACCCCAACACACACGCTAACACTTTTACTTTTTTTGACATACACAAAATGTACTGAATTAATGTTTATGTTTGTCGATCATGAGCTACGGGAAAAGCTTGTTCAACCCAAATTGCAGGAGGTCAATACTCAATATAACTGAATCACGGTGTCATCCGACAAAGAAATCACTAAAACACTAAAATCGTCACACAGCAACTTAACATTCAAAATTTATACCTAAGAAATGTAAATATTAAAAAGGCACAGTATTTGAACGATTAGTAGTACTTCTGAAGTAAAGGAGATGTTGAGGGATTAGAACATGGCCGTAAGATTGTATAAACTGCAGGGTTCAAAGGTCGAGAGAAAAGTAGCGACTTATGCACCGGAAATTACTGGATATTTGTATATAGCAAAGGTTTTTACTGGTTTTTACCAGAAATTACTGGATATTTGTATATGGAAATTACTGGATATTTGTATACAGCAAAGGTTTTTACTGGGTTTACCGGAAATTACTGGATATTTGTATATGGAAATTAATAGATATTTGTATATAGCAAAGGTTTTTACTGGTTTTTACCAGAAATGACTGGATATTTGTATATGGAAATGACTGGATATTTGTATATACTAGCAAAGGTTTTTACTGGTTTTTACCAGAAATTACTGGATATTTGTATACAGCAAAGGTTTTTACTGGGTTTACCGGAAATTACTGGATATTTGTATATGGAAATGATTGGATATTTGTATATAGCAAAGGTTTTTACTGGGTTTACCAGAAATGACTGGATATTTGTATATAGCAAAGGTTTTTACTGGTTTTTACCAGAAATTACTGGATATTTGTATATAGCAAAGGATTTTACTGGTTTTTACCAGAAATTACTGGATATTTGTATATAGCAAAGGATTTTACTGGCTTTTAGCGGAAATGACTGGATATTTGCATATAGCAAAGGTTTTTACTGTTTTTTTACCAGAAATGACTGGATATTTGTATATAGCAAAGGTTTTTACTGGGTTTTACCAGAAATTACTGGATATTTGTATATAGCAAAGGTTTTTACTGGTTTTTACCAGAAATTACTGGATATTTGTATATAGCAAAGGTTTTTACTGGGTTTACTGGTAATGACTGGATATTTGTATATAGCAAAGGTTTTTACTGGTTTTTACTAGAAATGACTGGATATTTGCATATAGCAAAGGTTTTTACTGGTTTTTACCAGAAATTACTGGATATTTGTATATTGCAAAGATTTCTACTGGGTTTTACCAAAAATTACTGGATATTTGTATATAGCAAAGGTTTTTACCGGAAATTACTGTATATTTGTATATAGCAAAGGATTTTACTGGTTTTTACTGGAAATGACTGGATATTTGTATATGGAAATTACTGGATATTTGTATATAGCAAAGGTTTTTACTGGTTTTTACTGGAAATTACTGGATATTTGTATATAGCAAAGGTTTTTACTGGTTTTTACTGGAAATTACTGGATATTTGTATATAGCAAAGGATTTTACTGTTTTTTACCGGCAATTACTGTATATTTGTATATAGCAAAGGTTTTTACTGGGTTTACTGGAAATGACTGGATATTTGTATATAGCAAAGGTTTTTCCCAGTGAGGGCCACATCGTGAATAATAAAAGGATGCATATTTTGACTTCATTCTTGTACGATTACTGCTGATTTTTTTCAATTTTTGCTGTTGTCTGGGGGTTTTTTTTTTTTTACTTTAATAATGATTTGGACTGCATGACAAAGTGCAATGGAAAACGTAGCGCTCCTAACCCCATGGTCATTCATATATTAATGTACAACAGAACCAACCCTGCAATGGCAGTAAGGCGTGGTGGAGGGTTGGTGTAACACAGTGTGGCATCTAACCAGAAGAGAGACTTGTACCGCTTCATTATTCATCTCTATTGAGTTCATGCTCCCGAGCTCAAATCTAAGAGCTCGAGCCGCGCTTTAATAAAAAAAAAAAAAAAAAAGAAGCCCAAAAAAAAACACGTAAACTTTGAAATCAAAGCGCCTCAACTTCTATGAGAAGTTCTTCCTTGACCCAGCTGTCCGGCCCTGTTCACTCTGACACATCCTGATGGGAAGAAGATGCACGTCTGACTCAAAAGGAAGAACTCCACGGGGTGCCTGTCTCCTGATCTTCGCGTTTGAACAGCGAGCGCCGGAAGAGATCGCAGGTTCAATCCCCTGTGATCCAATGAAGGGTGGGGGGGACCACAAAGATGTTGTGATAGTTGTTCTTCAAAAGAGAGTAGCTGTTTATTTAGTGTGGCACGCAGACATAAGCAGCATGATGATGCTATCACTGCTGCTGGAGTCCAAAGCCATAAATTGCATTTTTATGTCAATAAGGGGCTTTAAAAGCAAAAACAACACAAAACAATACATATAATACTCAACTAATACTCAACTACTGAGTATAGTACTCAACAAGCTATTTTGGCGGTGTCAAATCATTCATTCATTCATTCATTCATTTTCTAACGCTTTTTCCTCCATTATTACTCTATGTATTAATGGTCATGTCACTGTATTATTATTTATCTTGTAAAAAAAAGTGTCAACAAAAATTAAATTAAATTAAATTAAATTAAATTAAATTAAATTAAATTAAATTAAATTAAATTAAATTAAATTAAATTAAATTAAATTAAATTAAATTAAATTAAATTAAATTAAATTAAATTAAATTAAATTAAATTAAATTAAATTAAATTATTCATTCATTTTCTACCGCTTTTTCCTCCATTATTACTCTATGTATTAATGGTCATGTCACTGTATTATTATTTCTCTTATAAAAAAAATGTAAACAAAAATTAAATTAAATTAAATTAAATTAAATTAAATTAAATTAAATTAAATTAAATTAAATTAAATTAAATTAAATTAAATTAAATTAAATTAAATTAAATTAAATTAAATTAAATTAAATTAAATTAAATTAAATTAAATTAAATTATTCATTCATTTTCTACCGCTTTTTCCTCACAAGGGTCGCAAGGGTTGCTGGAGCCTATCCCAGCTGTCTTTGGGCGAGAGGCGGGGTACACCCTGGACTGGTGGCCAGCCAATCACAGGGCACATATAGACAAACAACCATTCACACTCACATTCATATCTATGGACAATTTGGAGTGGCCAATTAACCTAGCATGTTTTTGGAATGTGGGAGGAAACCGGAGTACCCGGAGAAAACCCACTCATGCACGGGGAGAACATGCAAACTCCACACAGAATTGAACCCTGGTCTCCTAGCTGTGAGGTCTGCGCGCTAACCACTGGACCACCGTGCCGCCCCGGTGTCAAATCAATATAGTTGAAATCATTTTTAAACCTTAAATTAGCCTCAAATAGCGATGATAGCGTCAAAAAGTCACACATTTGTTCCTCGTGAGAAAAAATTCCCTGTTGAAAAAACATAGAAGATGATTTGTATTTATTTATTTTTCATTTCTGGGTTTCAGGTCTTTGTATTTTCTATTTAGCCACCAGATGGCGCTATTTTTTCCCATTCAAAGCATGCAGCAACATTATAGTCATAGTGAAATTATTATTATTATTATTATTATGCGGCCTTTCTTTTCCTTTGCCGCTGAACAATAAACAGGAACCAACTGTATGTACAGTATTTTTTTTTAAGTTACTTTTCGAGGGGTGTTAGGACACAATATACGAGTTTGAATGTGACAAAGTCAAATTTGTTTGATGTGGAAAATAATATAAAGCTGTTTTTTTTTAATCATGAGGGTCCAAAGTGTTGACCCCTTAAGTGTTAAATACTTTTTTTCTCCATTTATTGAATTCAATGAGGTCATCTTTCAACAAAGCAAGAGTCAGTGGTTTCATTGCGGAAAGTAGATGGTTGAACTATCAAGAGGCTTTTTTTAGTAGTATTTTGACACAACCCGGACCAACCACTCAAGTACACTCTTGACGCCCATCAGATGACATCACTGAGAGCCAGCGTCATCATTGTGTAAGTGTGTGTATGTGTGTGTGTTATGACTCTAACGGGTCTACAAGAAGGAATAATAATTACTAATGGCTCCCCTCGCTGCCTGCATATAAAATGGATGAGCATTGTGACTTGTGCTAAAGTGGAGCTGCACTCATTAGCCATGGAAATGGATTTTGAGGATAACTCAATAGGGTGGAGTGCTGCTTCACTGGTGCATTACATGCACACAACACTAATGGGCATCACTGTTACACACACACATGTACACAAATTAGGAGATTTAAAAAAAAATGTATTGGGACAAGCGGCCATACAGTACATACAGGAAGTGGAAATATGGAGCATATTTCACTAATATGACTTTCTTTAGATACAATTGGCTCAAAAATATGTACGTGAGATGAAGGTTGGCCTTAGTGATGCGAGCAAAACCGTTCAAATTGTACATTCCTGCTAGCAAATACTTCCATAAAGTCATACTTCCACTTTTGATACCAGTTTGGCCTCGCCAGAGGTGTTTTGTGCTGCGTTTAAGAAAAACGGAAAGTTGCTAATCCAACTTGGCGCTTATGAGGCGCAACCTCATGTCAAAGCAATGTACTAACGATCTGACTGTGTTGTTTCATCAAGTGACATTAGAAGTAAAACATACACATTAAAACAGCTCATTAACGCCATTTTTGGGGGGAGGGGCAACTTTTGTTTTGTTGTAAATTCTCAGAATTTTACAACTTTTATTTTCCTAAATTTAAGACTTTTTGTTCTCGTAAATGAGTCGTACATTATTCTTGTAAATTTACGACTTTTCTTCTCGTAAATTAGTCGTACTTTATTCTCGTAAATTAGTCATACTTTATTCTCGTAAATTTACGATTTGTGTTCTCGAAGATTAGTCGTACTTTATTCTCATAAATTTATGACTTTTCTTCTCGTAAATGCATGACTTTTCTTCTCACAAATGAGTCGTAATTTATTCTCGTAAATTCACGACTTGTGTTCTCTTAGATGAGTCGCACTTTATTCTCGTAATTTTAAGACTTTTGTTCTCGTAAATGAGTCGTACATTATTCTCGTAAATTTACAACTTTTATTCTCGTGAATGAGTCGTACTTTATTCTGATAAATTTACACCTTTCTTCTCTTAAATGAGTCGTTCTTTATTCTCGTAAATGTACGACTTTTCTTCTCATAAATGAATCATACTTGATTCTCGTAAATGAGTCATAGTTTATTCTCGTAAATTTACGACTTTTCTTCTCGTAAATGAGTCGTACTTTATTCCAGTAAATGAGTCGTACTTTATTCCAGTAAATGAGTCGTTCTTTATTCCAGTAAATGAGTCGTACTTTATTCTCGTAAATTTACAACTTTTCTTCTCGTAAATTTATGACTTTTCTTCTCATAAATGAGTCGTATTTTCTTCTCGTAAATGAGTTGTACTTTATTCTCGTAAATGAGTCGTACTTCATTCTCGTAAATTTACAACTTTTCTTCTCGTAAATGAGTTGGAATTTATTCTCGTAAATTTACGACTTGTGTTCTCTTTGATGAGTCATACTTTAATCTCGTAAATTTAAGACTTTTGTTCTCGTAAATTACTCGTAATTTGTTCTCGTAAATTTACGACTTGTGTTCTCATAGATGAGTTGTACTTTATTCTCGTACATTTATGACTTTTCTTCTCGTAAATGTATTACTTGTTTTCTGGTAGATTAATTGTGCTTTATTCTCGTAAATTTACGACTTTTCTTCTCGTAAATGAGTCATACTTTATTCTCGTAAATATACAACTTGTGTTCTTGTAGATGAGTCGTAAATTTCAAACTCATTTCGATTCATTCACGAGAACAAAAGTCTAAATGAGTTTGAAATTTACGACTCATTTACGAGAACAAGAATTTACGAGAGTAAAGTTGGGAATTTCGAGAATTTGCGACTTTTGTTCTCATAAATTAGTCATAAATTTCCGACTTAATTCTCGTAAATGAACGACTTTATCCTGGTAAGTTCACCACTTTATTCTCGAAATCACAGATTTATTTTTCCATTGTGGCCCTAATTTTTGAAAAAATAATAAAAATAATATGAAAATATGATGGGAAAGAGGTCAAAATACTAGGTAATTAACCTCTCATTCAAAAGGCAACCCCTACAGTACTGGCCATTTTAGACAACTTCTACTAGTACACCTAAACTACCAGGTTAGTGGTGACCCAATCCATAGTAGTACTGTAGTTGTATACATACAGTGAGAGGGTTGTAGTAGGCGGGGCCCAGGCTGGCGTCTCTGGTTGGAGGCTCCTGCTTGCGTAGCACCCCCATGGCGTCCTCCTCGTAGCCACAGGCTTGACCCGGGGAGGGAATGGATGGAACGTCTGACTGTCCGACAAGCCTCTGGAGACTTTTGGCTTGATACACCTCCACATCGGAAGAAAGCAACAGCATGACTTATTTATGGACTCCAATTGTTAAGCGCTACAGGGACTCGGGATAAGACTTGCATGTACATACATTTGTGTGTACTCTAGTATTAGGAGTATACAGTATCTCAAACAAGGAGTGCTTTCACTTTCACCTTTAGGCTGCAGCGCACTTGAAGGCTTTTAGTCCCTGCTGCATTTTTTTTTAACATTTAGATCATCTATCTCATCATGTTCCAGCCTGAATGAGCTAAAAGCACTTCTTTTCTCCAAGGTTCCTGTCACAAAGCAAGAGGTTCAACTATGGATGTTATTTTAGAAACCACACTGATGCACCATTAAAATGTTTTTAAGACGAATTTGGCTCAATTAAAATACATGCTATAAATAAAACAGAGGAATTGGAGATAATATCAACTTATTATTAAATAAATATTATTAAATAGATGGAAACAAAACTTTTTATTTGTCTAATTTTTCAATTTGCTATTAAATCCAAAATTATATTATAAATATATATATAATAATATATATAATTATATATATTATATAATTTTTACATATAATTATATATATATATATATATATATATACATACGTATATATATATATATATATATATATATATATATATATATATATATATATATATATATATATATATATATATATATATATACAATTATATATATATATATTGCAACTATTAATATTGAATGATATTTCATTTTTTTCTTGGGGCAGGGATTATGATTTAAAACATATATATACATATTATTTTATATAATTATATATATATATATACACAATTATATAATTTATATATATATATTGCAACTGTTAATATTGAATGATATTTCATGTTTTTCTTGGGGCGGGTTTTATATATATATGTGTGTGTATATATATATATTGCAACTATTAATATTGAATGATATTTCATGTTTTTCTTGGGGTGGGGATTATGATTTAAAACATATATATACATATATATATTATTTTTATATAATTATATATATATATATACACACACAATTATATATATATATATATATATATATATATATTGCAACTATTAATATTTCATGTTTTTCTTGGGGCGGGTTATGATTTAAAACATATATATACATATATATATATACGTATATATATATACGTATATATATATATATATATATATATATATATATATATATATATATATATATATATATATATATATATATATATATATATATATATATATATATATATATATATATTATTTTTAATATAACCCCCATTTCCCACCCTGCCGCCATCTGCCAACCTTTCTCCTGCCAAGCTTCTCAGAGAGTCCATCATCAGTCATCAGGGCTCCGGGCTTGTTCCCCGAGGCTGGCACCGGAATATCATAGGCCCCTGGGCCCGGACCCTCGGACACTGGATCCTGAAAACGCTTGGAGCGGTTCTGCAGACTGCAGCCACCGTGGACGTTGAGCTGGAGACAAATCCGTACTTGTTTTCATGTTGTGAGCGAATGAAACAGTATGGGCTGTCCGGCTCACCTTCACAGGTGAGGAGTCGTAGGACCCGGGTCCCGGTTCTGTCCCACTGGACTCATTGAGCAATGCTAGTCTGCTTGCCAAGGACAAAAAAGGAGCGTAGCCATCTATGAGAGGTACAAAAACTTAAATAGAACGCTGCTTTCAAGTATATTTATCACTTTTAACCAATGCTACCTGACACTGTGGAAAGTTGCGGTGTGGTGATGTTGTAAGATCCAGGACCCACAGTAGCGGAGGTCCCATTATGTGGCAGGAAGGTGACTCTCGGAGCCCGCCCATACATATTTAAAATGCTCACTATTCACCCGATTGAAAAAAATAAACTTTTAAATTAATCTACTTACTTCACGTACGGTGGACATTTCGCTGTGTCATGTTAGCACTGTATGGCTCCGTAGCTAGGTTACCAAGTAACGCCCTGTCAATCACAAACTATTCTTTTTTTTTGTATAGCGTTGATTAGCAACTCTTGTGTAATATTGCCATCTAGTGGCATTACGTTGAATTGCAACTGTTAATATTGAATGACATTTCATGTTTTTCTTGAGGTGGGGATTATGATTTAAAACATGGCGTTCGTAAAAACGCGTTACATAACAAAAAAAGTCTGTTGACACCTCAGGAAGGGTCATATAGTGATGTATGTATATATTATTTTAATAATGTTTTTGTTGTAATAATTGCTGTAATCTGCATATATATTGTAGCGTTGTATGTGTGTGTTGCATCCCGGGCTGCTGTTTCGTGCATGGACGCTGGGGGGCAGCCTGGTTCAGATGGCGGTTTGGAGCAGGCGTTTGGGAGACCGTCCAATTGTGAGTTACCAAACTGCCTTAGTGTAGCGTTCAAGTTACACGGGAAACATCAGAACCGTCTACTATTTAGACGTATAGTACCGTATTCGCGATACTCAATTTCACACTTGAAACTACACGTTAATTTTACTTATTCGATAAAGTACGTCTCGTTTAAGAGCTGAGCTATCACTTTTGTACCGCCTTGAAAGCCTCCCCGTTGTTGGGATGTAGAAGCTGAAATCTACAACGTCACTTTAACGCGTCACTTGACATCCCAGCAGAGCGCTGAGCGCCAGCAGCCAAGACGTCCGCAGGAGGGAAGGCAGCTATCTTAAACGAATCTGTTTGACTAATATTTTCCTCATTTACACCACAGGCTGCCATGAAAGCAACTACATTGTCCTTGCTTTTCTTGCTGCTTTCCGCGTCGGTGCTCTCGGCAGCGGAAGCGGCCAGAGGCCGGGCCAGCAGCAACCAGAACAGCTTCCGACGGGCGGCTAACGGCGTCTACCAGACCCTTAGCAATGTGTTCGGGGAGGACAACATCCGAGGCCTGTACAAGGTGAGCTTAGAACCAAAAATCGGCAGTTTAAATTTTAAAATAGCCAACCAGAAATGAAGATTAACCAAGGGTGCCATTTTGAAAAATAAACACATTATCCATATTTCGCCCCCGCCCCAAAACAAGCTAACACAGTAGCTGATGTTGCAGAATGTTTTCACTCTACATTAACTAATTTGTAAATTCTATCAATTATTACAACTATCGTATCCAAGTGATGCTTTCGTGTAAGTAATTAAACCCAGATTAAGTAAATTCGCTGATCATTCATGATAGTCGAACGTACCGCTCACCTTGCTAGCGTGTTAGCCAATGCTATTTCCGGTGTAATTGGCCCTTATGTTAGCAGTTATATGCAGAGATTCGACTTTAGTTATTAAAATATGTTTACTTTAAAGTGCCCACCGGTCTGTTTCGTTTATTTTTACAAAAAACTTATGTGTGCTATTAGGGGGCCTTGATGAGGTAATGAGGAAGAACAAGATGCACTATATTCATTCATTCATTCGTTTTCCATGCCGCTTATCCTCACGAGGGTTGCGGGTATGCTGGAGCCTATCCCAGCTGTCTTTAGGCCAGAGGTGGCGTACACCCTGGACTGGTCCCCAGCCAATCACTCGGCACTGGGGTTAGTGGTCCCCATTGGGTGGAATAGTACATTAGTACAATAGTACATATTGGTTCCATTTAATCTTACATTGTTTTCTTTTTTTGTAGTTTTTCTCCAAAGCAACAGAGCGCTTTGTCCATGGAGTGGATTCCTTCCTTGACACGGTCTGGAAGATATGGTCCGATCTCCTGGATGTGATGGGCATTGATTGTAAGTGTCAACATGGACTATAGGGGTACTATTTCTTGTCTACTAGGCTCTAATTATAGTAATAACTATACTTTAGAAAGTCCTAAAAATAGTTTTGTATGCTCTAATTAACATAGTTGAATCCTACTTTGCAGAAATTCACTTACTGTGGTTGGGTCTAGATCAGGGGTCTCAAACACGCGGCCCGCGGGCCAAATGTGGCCCGCAGGACACTAGTTTGAGGCCCCCGCCTTGATATGAAAGTTTAATGTTAGTGCGGCCCGCGCAAGTTTGATATGGATGCGGTATGGTATCATGTACCCAGAAAAAATTATTACGTTTGATTAATGTTCATGTTAAAGGTTAAATAACTGTTAATAGTTATCCTCCCTATCCGTGTGGAAGTGGTAAGTTTTTGGCTATTTAAGTTTAAAGGAAATAACTTGAAGGCTACCGTTTAGGTCGCTAGCTCTCTAGTTTGCGAGTTAGCATGTGTCTCAAGACCCTGCAGTTGCGCAATATGTTGTAAATAAAAAGAGTATAAATGTGACTATAGTCGTGTTTTGTCATGTCTACAGGGCTCTAATAATGCTTTGTTCATTTTAATCTGAAAAAAATAATTTGTCTACCCACCAACTATATGTGGTTTCTTAAGTTTTTATTATTTGCCGTTTTATTATTATTATTATTATATTTATTTATTTATTACTTTATTCTTGATTTGTTTATTTATTTAGTTGAGTAACCAACCAACCACTATTTGAAGTCTGAGACATTTTTGAATGAGTGCTTACTTTGACCTGATGCCTTGCTCCCCACACGCAGCGTCCAACCTCAGCCACTACTTCAGCCCAGCATCCCTCAGCAGCTCACCGGCGCGCGCCCTCCTCCTGGTGGCTGGCGTCCTGGCGGCGTTCTGGTCCCTCTCCATGTTCCTGGGCGGCGTCTTCTACCTGCTGCACGCCGTCTTCGGACGATTCTTCTGGCTGGCACGTGTCGCCCTCCTGGCTCTGTCCTGCCTCTACGTTTTGCAGAAGTTCGAGGGTGACCCTGAGCGAGCCGTGCTGCCGCTGTGCGTCATCATGGCGCTCTACTTCATGACGGGGCCCGTCGGCGTGTACTGGCGGCGTGGCGGCGGAGGCTCGCTGGAGGAGAAGATCGACCACCTTGACACCCAGATCCGGCTGCTCAACATCAGGCTGAGTCGGGTGATAGACAGCCTGGAGCGAGTGGAGTAGAAAACCACCGTCTCCCAACGCCTCTCTCGGTAGTTACGTCATCTTTTCTTATTTTTTAACATGCTTGAATGAAATCTGAACAAATCATCAAAAACAACTTTTTGATGCCTCCAGCATTTCAAAATGTGGGAAGAGAAACTCACCTGTTGGGTTTTTGAAGCTGCCTCTTTTGTGTTTTGAAAATGTTATTCCACAAAACGTTGAAGCCGGTGACATGTACTACAGAGTGTACAAATACCACGGCCAATAAGTACATTGATTGTTGGTGATAGTACTGTTTTTATTTATTGTGTTGTCATTCCTGTATCTTGTCCTGTAGTGTTAGCAGTAGCAGTAGTAGTTTTAACCCTAGGACCCTCTGGGTGTGCTTCACCTGTACCTATGTGGGCTAAAATATTGGGACACATCACCGGCAGGAAATTGGAGGTAAATTGGACCACTTTGTAGGAGGAAATATGCCATTATAATTGATGGATTATTGGATTTAGAGCAGTGGTTCTCAACTAGTTTGGCTGCGGGACCCACCATCGCCCCTCAAATTGCAAAAGTTTTTCAACTCAAACTTCTCAAATATGTTCTACGCTCTTCTACAGAAGATATCTGCAGCAAATCCCCAGTCCATGTTCTTCCCTTCCCACTCAAGCCATAAACATGGCAGACACCTCCATGGAGGCTTAGCAAGCAAATAGCAAGACAAGAATACAAGGTGCATTCACGGACATTGGGTCATTATTACAAGACCGCAACCCACCAGTGAGTGGAGAATGAGGGTGTGTGTCTTCAGTAGTTCAGTCCACATAGTGAACAGTGTAATATATTGCATCACCTCTTCCATCTCAGCATTGTATTAAGACAGTAATCTCAGGGACATAATCGGACAATACACGTTCAATTCCCAATAACTTTCCCCATCAGTGTCTCTAAAGTTGCTTTCAATGCCCGTTAGAGCAACTTTGTTTCAGCATCAGTGGGGTTTCCTTTGTATTTCTGTCCCTGTTTTTCACTAATGACATTCACTTTGAGATATTCTGGACTTTTGATGCACCGTTTTGTCCACATCACCCAAATATTGAGGAATAAGACCTCCACCGAGGCCAAAGAAGCAACTATTTACACACTCCTGTGTTCATTCATTTGAGCGATAGGATTTAAAATTATGAGATTCAAGTCCAGTTCCGATAATTCATCATTAAGACGGGGGTGGAGGTCATGCATTTAGAGTCAGCAGTTTATTGCACTAAGTACTGAACTATTATAATGTAATGCAATACTCTGTTTGGGTCTCTTAGCTTCGCTGATATGAAGGAAGAACTGTAAAAAATGTCATTTGTGGGAAAGAAGGTGTTGAAGCTCTTATTTCTGTTGCAAGTGCATGTTTTAGTACTCTTTAACAGCAGCATGTGGTGTTTTTTTATATAGAGTAAGGTGACTTTATGAGAAAGAACCTTTTTAAACCCGATTTGTGGAGACATGCATTAATGAGTAGTGTTACACTGTGAAAGGTTCACTTTTACATAAGGTTGTGTGCATTTTTTAATGTTTTTTTTTTTTTTTTTTTAAGTCTTCAACAGTGTTGGGGAAACTTTAAGCCGTATAGATAAGATAACTTGCTGGCAAATCCACTTGAACGTTATTTATTCATCAGAAATCCTTATCCTGATGTCATATTTAGCCTTTTTTCCTGTTTAATGTGCCAACTTGAATCATTTTTTTATTCTATCAGTTAAAATGCAAAACTTGTTTTCCAAATTGTTTACTTAAGATAGCATATGTGGAAAATTGAACAAATGTGATTTGTGTGTGTTTGCGTGTGTGCGTTTATATGCAAACATGTTGGTAGCCAATCAGAGCTTCTGTTTCCGTGTGTCCAAATCTGAATTAATTATCTTATTTCAGTGAATTAAAATACCCAAAAAGGATGAAATCTCCCGTGTGTTATTAAATACGGACTGTTGCAGAGATTGTATGTGGAATACAATGTGTGTATTTAAATGTACATTGTTGCTGTAATTCACCAGCTTCCCCACCAGGTAGTGCTAATGCACTACATTGGGATTTCACAAGACACCGTTCATAATAATTGTGATACTATACAGTATAGAGTAGTACACAATGTAAATACTTTATGAAGGTGAAACATTCCAGAGTGTGGAAAGAGTCTGAATCCCCTACTGTCCTTCAGTGGTCTATATTATTAACCCTTAAATGCACAAGTGACTGGACCCCACACTCTTCCATAAGTGGGTCAAAAATGACCCGTACTAGAATCAATGCGTTTTTATGCCAATTTTGCCATTTTGGTTAGGAATAATCACTTGTATGATATTTAGTATTATATTTAGGACCACACAAGAATGTTTTCATCCAGCATCTGTAAACAAAAGAGTAATGCCCAACAATACATACAGTAATGTTAGCCAGCTATTTATAAAGTAGGCTAATTTGTTGATAACACTAACAGTCATGAAAGACACATACACAATATTATATGAAGATAATACTTGTATTAGCACTATGTGTAAAATAATCTTCCTGAGGGGTGACACGTGATCTACAGTTAATTTATTCCTGACAGCCAAAGGTGATAAAAATCAAAGGTTCCTATTTGGATTCCATAGAAAATGCATGCTGGTCATTTTTGACCCACTTATGGAAGGTTGGGGTAGTAACACAAAAACTAAAATGTATTAAAATTTATAAAAGGTAAGTTAAAAATGTGAATGGTATGATATTAAAAACATGTTTTTTGAGGAATACCTGGAATATGAAATGATGAAAAATTTTCATTATGAAGATATTTCAAGAAAACAACCTGACCGGGTCATTTATGACCCACTTATGGAAGGTTGGGGTAGTAACACAAAAACTAAAATTTCTTAAAATTTATAAAAGGTAAGTTAAAAATGTGAACGGTATGATCGCAAAAACATATCTTTTGAGGAATACCTGGAATATGAAATGATGAAAAATTTTCATTACGAAGATATTTCAAGAAAACAACCTGACCGGGTCATTTTTGACCCACTTATGGAAGGTTGGGGTAGTAACACAAAAACTAAAATTTCTTAAAAATTTAAAAAAGGTAAGTTAAAAATGTGAATGGTATGATCGCAAAAACATGTTTTTTGAGGAATACCTAGAATATGAAATGATGAAAAATGTTCATTATGAAGATATTTCAAGAAAAAACCTGACCGGGTCATTTTTGACGCACTTATGGAAGGTTGGGGTAGTAACACAAAAACTAACATTTCTTAAAATGTATAAAAGGTAAGTTAAAAATGTGAATGGTATGATCGCAAAAACATGTTTTTTGAGGAATACCTGGAATATGAAATGATGAAAAATTTTCATTATGAAGATATTTCAAGAAAGCAACCTGACCGGGTCATTTTTGACCCACTTATGGAAGGTTGGGATAGTAACACAAAAACTGAAATTTCTTAAAATTTATAAAAGGTAAGTTAAAAATGTGAATGGCATGATCGCAAAAACGTGTTTTTTGAGGAATACCTGGAATATGAAATGATGAAAAATTTTCATTACAAAGATATTTCAAGAAAACAACCTGACCAGGTCATTTTTGACCCACTTATAGAAGGTTGGGGTAGTAACACAAAAACTAAAATTTATAAAAGGTAAGTTAAAAATGTGAATGGTATGATATTAAAAACATGTTTTTTGAGGAATACCTGGAATATGAAATGATGACAAATTTTCATTATGAAGATATTTCAAGAAAACAACCTGACCGGGTCATTTTTGACCCACTTATCGAAGGTTGGGATAGTAACACAAAAACTAAAATTTCTTAAAATTTATAAAAGGTAAGTTAAAAATGTGAATGGTATGATCGCAAAAACATGTTTTTGACATATGAAATGATGAAAAATGCATCTAAGCGTTAATGTGGACCAGCCAGGACACCTCAAATGTTACCTCAATCTCTATAAGGACTGTGTACATTCATATAAGTACATGGGGGCCATGTGTCCAAGTACTGTAATTCCTTGGTATACATTCATAATATTGCTCCTGTCTGATGTAAAACATATTTGCGGTATATTATGTCACAGAGCTGCTTTATTTTTGTTGTTGTTTATGGTCTATTTGTTCAGTTTAACAATATTTGACCTAAAAAATGAATGATGACGCATTTCATACTAAAAAAGCTACAGCAATGCTACATATTATTATTCTACAAAACTATAACTTTCTATTTGGCAGTTTCAAAAATATGTATGTTACCTCCTGAGAATATATCCAAGTACACCTTCCTTTGGTGATGGTGTGCTTCACATAGTCGACGTTCATGCAGCTGCTACAGGCTGTGAGGGAGTAGTCCATCTTTGCACCTAGCAACAGAACTTGGGTCCACCTGGCTAAGGAAAGAACCAATCCTCTTCAGTCCAACAGTTTCTGGTCATTAAAAAAATAGCTTGTAGAAAAAGACATGAGGCTGTCAGAAGCATGACACCACCCTAATGTCCAAGTCACTCGCTCCACCTGCCCCGGAACCCTGAACGTGGTTTGATCCGTGCATGACCTGGATGTGATGGAGTCCGCTGTTGAAGCTGGCACACAGCACATTGGACGAGTCGCTGGGCGCCAAAGACACCAGAGGACCAGCGCCGTCCAGCGACAGCGTCCCTAAGCAGACTGGACAAGAGCGTAAGAGACTCAAGAGCTGGTTCAAACATGGTATGATGTAACCTTGGATACCTGCTGACTTCTGGTCCCAGACTTTGATGGAGCTGTCGTGGGAGGACGTCGCTACCAGAGCGGTGCCCCCTGGAGGCGTGGGCAGGAAGACGCAGCACGCTGTGGTCTGCAGGTGGCCTCGGTATTCCACCACCTTACAGCCCGGTTGACGCAGGTCCCAGAGCTTTCAGGATAGAGACCGGAACATGTTAAAAATATCACGGTGGAGGGAGCAGTTGGTGCAATGTGAACAAAAGTTCAATCCAATTTTGCAATTTAAATGCAAAAAGAACCGCTAGATCAGGGGTCTCAAACACGCGGCCCGCGGGCCAAATGTGGCCCGCATGACACTAGTTTGAGGCCCCCGCCTTGATATGAAAGTTTAATGTTCGTGCGGCCCGCGCAAGTTTGATATGGATGCTGTATGGTATCATGTACCCAGAAAAAAATATTATGTTTGATTAATGTTCATGTTAAAGGTTAAATAACTGTTAATAGTTATCCTCCCTATCCGTGTGGAAGTGGTAAGTTTTTGGCTATTTAAGTTTAAAGGAAATAACTTGAAGGCTACTGTTTAGGTCGATAGCTCTCTAGTTTGCGAGTTAGCATGTGTCTCAAGACCCTGCAGTTGCGCAATATGTTGTAAATAAAAAGAGTATAAATGTGACTATAGTCGTGTTTTGTCATGTCTACAGGGCTCTAATAATGCTTTGTTAATTTTAATCTGAAAAAAATAATTTGTCTACCCACCAACTATATGTGGTTTCTTAAGTTTTTATTTGCCGTTTTATTGTTATTATTATATTTATTTATTTATTACTGATTGATTGATTTTCTTTATTCTTGATTTATTTATTTTTCATCTTATTTTGTGTAGAAAAATAAAAAGTAAGATATTTGAGAACAGTGGAATGTTTTATCAGAGCTTTTCTTGTAGAAAATCGAAACCAAAGCAAAGTTTATTCATTTTTCTGTTTTTAATAAATGCGTTTTTTTTTTTTTTTGAAAACCTGATGCGGCCCAGTCTCGCCCAGACCCAAGCTCCAGTGGCCCCCAAGTAAATTGAGTTTGAGACCCCTGCGCTAGATCCACATCTTGTCCACATTTGGGGTGCACACCCTGACAAAAACCAGGTTGAGATCACCAGAGATGTCCATTGCAGTGTCCACAAATGTGAACGCAGTCAACTCCGTAAGGTTTCAGTTACCCTTCAGTTTACATGCACTGACAAAAAGAATTGACTCCCTTTCTGATCCACAACACAGGATGTTCTCAGAATTATTATTATTCAAGTCAGGACCAAAAAGTGAACCAACAGAAAACGAAGTCAATCCGTTCAATTCAGTCCATTAAAAAAAAAAAAGAAAAATGAAACAGCCAATCAGGAACTGAGGCAGTCTCACCGTGGCTTCACAGCCTTGGCCCCCGAAGCCGTTGCTGCTGGACACCAGGTAGTTTCCATTGGGAGAAACGTCACAGTGTGTCTGGATGTACTGCTTGGCCGGAAAGGTGTTCATCACCTTCCACGAGCGGCTGTCCCACACCCTGTCGACATACATAGAAACCACATATTACCACATAGTCCTCCTTTTTGTCAATGCTGGACACTGTTATGAAAAAGCAATTGCCTTGCCTGCCACTAGATGGCAATGTTTTTCTTTCTTTTTAAATGTATAACTAACATACTTTTTAATGTAGTTTTGTTCAGGGGTAAATGTTTAATGTCCTTGTTTTGTGTTTTTATGTGGGTGTTACCGACGTAACAGTTATGTTCAAAGTTCAGTGACCATGAATGCACCTCGGGAGAATGTAGTGGAGTGTTTGCGAGCTGCGTCAATGTGGCCTAAATATTCCTATTGTCCAAGTATAAAGTTGTTATAGTGTACTAGGTTTAATAGTGATTGACACAAGTGTGTGTGGTTGCTGAAGTACAAAAACCTCATGCGGTAATAGAGTACTGTAGTTTCATACCTACGTAAGTGTGTTGTAATCTTACTAAATCTTATTTTAGCTGCTTTGCATAGTTGCGCAGTGGCAAGACCTGTCTGTACCGTATGGTCTTATCCTCTGAGGTCTGGACTACTGAGGAGCTCTCTGGCACCCAGCACACGTGAGTCACCTGCACAGCCATGACAAGGAAATTGGACAAGGAACGGATCACGTGATGTCATATTTTTTGAACATGTACAAATGCATTATTGGCATACAAGAGTCTGCATAGCAATAAAGTTCTCACCAGGTTCCTGGAAATGTTGTGTCTCTGTTCGCATTTTGCAGATTCAATGTCCCACAGGCACATCCAGTTGTCTCGTGAGCCCGTGCACAGTTTTCGCCCGTCTGCAAAGCACGATAGCGACAGTCTTGCGATAATGAATAAATCACACGATACAAGAGAGAAGAAATATGATCTCAGAGAAGAACTAAATTTGAAACACTTACTATATGCTAGAACTACGTTAAAAAGCCATAGCATTTCAGTATGTGGAATCAAACTATGGAATGGATTGAGTAAGACCCTCAAACAATGCACAACGATGAGCCAATTCAAGAAACAATACAAGCAGTTGATGTTTGCTAAATACAAGGATGAAGAGTCTTGAACCAGTCATGATGTGCTATATATATCACTATATTGACACTTACTATGGTACCCATTATGTCATTGGATGATCATATCACCTCATACTTCGGTCTGTGACAAAAATAAAATAAAATGAAAAATTTTAAATTAAAAAAAAAATTAAACAAAATTTAAAAAATAAAAAAACTTTTTTAATTTAATTTTTTTTTTAATTAAAAATAAATTATTTTTTTTTAAAAAACTTAAAACTATATTAGGAAAGCAGGAAGTGAACAAATGTAACAATTACTGATTGTAAAAGTACCAGATGGAGGGGTAGGATTTAATAAGCTTTGCTTCTTCCTACTTCTTTTGGACATGTGGAACTGGGAACTGATTATGTGATGCACTATTATGTGATCACTATATTGACAGTTACTATGGTACACATTATGTCATTGTATGGTCATATCACCTCGTACTTCGGTACGTGACAAAAAATAAAAATACAAAAAAAAAACCTTAAATTAAATTATATTAGAAAGGCAGGAAGTGAACAAATGTAACAGTTACTGATCTTTCTTCCTACTCCTTTTGGACATGTGGAACTGGGAACTGATTATGTGATGCATTCAATTGCAATCTGGTGCATGTTCAAATGAAATTAAACCATTACCATAAATGAAATTAACTTCAGTATTTTGCCAGCCTCCATCTTTGTGCACGAATGTCTGTTTCAGCACCGAAACGCTTTATAGAACAATGGCAATCAACATCGAACAGAGTGAGACCTTATCAGTCATACAGTCGCTTTGTCTCCGTGTGGGGAAGCGGGGCGGCTAGCGTGTGGAGCAATGAGGAGTAACGCAGGTGAAGTTAAAAGGGAAAAAGATGCTAGCAAAATACATTATCATAACATTAGAGGTTTATTTGGTCTTGAAAAATGTCAATAACATAGTTTAGCCTCAATTTGTGGGACAGGTAGGAAGTGGAGTGTGTGTGTGTGTTAATGTGTATACCAGGGCTGACAGCCAGTCCATTGACCACCAACTCATGCCCGCTGAATTCCTGAATAGGCTCGTCTCCCTGGTTCAAGTCCCACATGAGCACAGTCTTGTCCCGCGAGGCACTGAAGATCCACGTACTACCCGGATAACACACCACCTGGATTTTAAACCGTGCGTTGTTGTTGTTGTTGTTAAACCGGTGACAGATTCCAACGAGCAGTATTGACGTTACCTTGGTAACCTCTCTGTTGTGACCCTGGAAGGACTGACACACGTGGCCTTGTTTCCAGTCATACACCACCACTGCCTGGATGGAACACACACACACACACACACATTTGTGTGTTTTGACAGATCTCAATGCAATCCTTGATGTTAAGTTTAGTGTTACCTGGTCGGTCCCACCAGAGACACACAGATCTGGGCTCAGGTTGGCGACAGTGTTGATGGAGCCATGATGAGCGGGCTCGTACTGCACCACCTGACTGTCTGATGTAGTGTCTGCCGTTCCCTCCTGAGAGGCCCTGAACAAAAAAAAACTAAACTTAATGAATTAGGATAAGGTTGTACAATGGACTGGAATCAATATACAGTGATAAATGAGGGATTACTGTTTTTCCGGTATATTTAGGGCCTATAAAGAATTTTTTTTTTAACTACGAGTCAAAAATGACTCCCATACTGCACTTTGGACCCCCGTCTTAGTGCTTCTACTGCACTTTTACGAGAAGTTGGTTGTCAAGAAGAAAATAACTGAGGGTCCAAAGTATTCATTCATTCATTTTCTACCGCTTATCCTCACGAGGGTCACGAGGGTGCTGGAGCCTATCCCAGCTGTCATCGGGCGAGAGGCGGGGTACATCCTGGACTGGTGGCCAGCCAATCACAGGGCACATATACACAAACAACCATTCACACTCACATTCATACAGGTTGTACAATGGACTGGAATCAATATACAGTGATAAATGAGGGATTACTATTTTTCTGGTATATTTAGGGCCTATAAAGAATATTTTTTAAACTGCGAGTCAAAAATGACTCCCATACTGCACTTTGGACACCCCCCCCCCCCCCCGTCTTCGTGCTTCTACTGCACTTTTATGATAAGTTGGTTGTCAAGAAGAAAATAACTGAGGATGCAAAGTATTCATTCATTCATTTTCTACCGCTTATCCTCACAAGTGTGCTGGAGCCTATCCCAGCTGTCTTCGGGCGAGAGGCGGGGTACACCCTGGACTGGTGGCCAGCCAATCACAGGGCACATATAGACAAACAACCATTCATACTCACATTCATACCTATGGACAATTTGGAGTCGCCAAAATAAACAAATAAATAAATAAACAAACAAACTTTTAGGAAAGCAGGAAGTGAACAAATGTAACAGTTACTGATTGTAAAAGTACCAGATGGAGGGGTAGGATTTAATAAGCTTTGCTTCTTCCTACTCCTGGGAACTGGGAACTGATTATGTGATGCATTCAATTGTAATCTGATGCATGTTCTAATGAAATAAAACAATTAGCATTACCAGTAATGGAAGAAATGCAACTACAGAGTCTAAAACATTCATTCATTCATTCATTTTCTACCGCTTTTTCCTCACTGGAGTCGCGGGGGTGCTGGAGCCTATCCCAGCTGTCTTCGGGCGAGAGGCGAGGTACACCCTGGACTGGTGGCCAGCCAATCACAGGGCACATATAGACAAACAACCATTCACACTCACATTCATACCTATGGACAATTTGGAGTCGCCGATTAACCTAGCATGTTTTTGGAATGTGGGAGGAAACCGGAGTACCCGGTACTCCACACAGAGATGGCCGAGAGTGGAATTGAACCCCTCTCTCCTAGCTGTGAGTTCTGCGTGCTAACCACGTGCAGCCCTGCATGCAAAGTAAATGTGCCGAAATGTGTCTTGCATATAGAAGTCTAATATGATCACATGTCATTCACACTTAAATTGTTATTTCAGCAGAACAAGTCTCACCTGTACAACTCGGACCGCTTGCGGAATTTGCTCTGGAGCTTTCCCATGCCTGCCTTGGACCCTGTTAATGGCGTTGATAAACACAGCAGTTGTTGAATGCAACGCCAGAAAATATACATGCAGTTTATCAACACACATTCAGCCCAAGAAGAAAAAACAAACAAAAAAACAAGGTGTGGGATTGTTACCATGAAAACTACAACTTCTAACAATACACTCAGGTGTACCTAATGCTGTCTGGTGAGTGTTTACGGCCAGGTGAGATTATAATCAGTCGTCCACACGCAAGCAAGTAGTCAGACAGACACATGTACAGCTCAAATCCTGCCCTCGTCTTCCTGCCGCACTTCTTAAAGAATTAAATCCTATTAGAGTCGCATCATTACTGTCGCAAAGCATTACAAAACACCTGCTTCGAGGTGCTTTGGCTATGATTATGCAACATTTATGCAGAATAAATAAATAACTGAGTATAACTATGCACGCAATGCTTATGGAGATGAGTTTAGTTTTACCTGCAGTCCAGTCAGGAGTTCTCCCACAGCGATGCTGAGGCTAATGTGTGCGGCTAGCTGCCTAGCATGCTAACTAATCTTTACCGCTCACGTCAAGCTCGCTCCGCGCACAAACTCGGTCGAGTCGGGTGTCGAACATCCCCGAATGACTTCCAGCGGGCTGTCATAGCACTTAAAAGTTGTTCTGGGTCCGTGGGAAAATCATACCAGCGTGACGTTACGAGCTCTCTCCGTGGAGACGGAGGAGCGACGCTTTCTCGTCGTTAGGCAAGGGCGGGGCCACGTGACAAGGGACAGGAAGTCTTTTGAGCGACTCCGCCCTCCAAAATAAAAGCGTGTTTTGGACACAAGGTTCGCCATTGTTGCAGTCTTAAAAAAAATTGAACGAGATTTATATCAGAATCACCAAAATAAGGCGAAAATGGTAATTTATCAGAAGATTCAGTGTGTCTATAAGCAACTGGTTCTATCTGAAGCCTATCTGCACATTCCAATACATGTTTAAATGTCTGGAGTTTTGACGTAAAATGTTTTGTTTTTATTTGCAAAAAAAATCACTCTTGGAAGTGGACAAAATGCATGTATGTAGAGAAATTTCCCAAACGGTAGCAGAAATTAACCTTTGTATCAGAGTTTCTAGGAAACAAGAAAGCAGATCATTATAAGCAGCTGGTGCAAAGTCCTACAAAGCCTAGTAATCACTAAAGATACTTTTTTTTTTTACATCTAGATTTCTTTCCGTGCAACTGTGGGGAAGTAAGTGATGAGCACGGGGAAGGATTCCACTAGAAAAGACTGCTTAGAACAGGGGTCTCAAACACGCGGCCCGCGGTCCAAATGTGGCCCGCAGGACACTAGTTTGATATGAAAGTTTATTGTTAGTGCGGCCCGCGCAAGTTTGATATGGATGCTGTATGGTATCATGTACCCAGAAAAAATTATTACGTTTGATTAATGTTCATGTTAAAGGTTAAATAACTGTTAATAGTTATCCTCCCTATCCGTGTGGAAGTGGTAAGTTTTTGGCTATTTAAGTTTAAAGGAAATAACTTGAAGGCTACCGTTTAGGTCGCTAGCTCTCTAGTTTGCGAGTTAGCATGTGTCTCAAGACCCTGCAGTTGCGCAATATGTTGTAAATAAAAGTTTAAAAAATGAAAGTTTAATGTTAGTGCGGTCCGCGTAAGTAAATAAAAAGAGTATAAATGTGACTATAGTCGTGTTTTGTCATGTCTACAGGGCTCTAATAATGCTTTGTTAATTTTAATCTGAAAAAAATAATTTGTCTGCCCACCAACTATATGTGGTTTCTTAAGTTTTTATTATTATTATATTTATTTATTACTGATTGATTGATTTTCTTTATTATTGATTTGTTTATTTATTTTTCATCTTATCTTGTGTAGAAAAATAAAAAGTAAGATATTTGAGAACAGTGGAATGTTTTATCAGAGCTTTTATTGTAGAAAATTGGAACCAAAGCAAAGTTTTTAATTTTTTTTTGTTTTTAATAAATGCGTTTTTTTGTTGTTTTTTTTTTTTGAAAACCTGATGCGGCCCAGTCTCACCCAGACCCGAGCTCCAGTGGCCCCCAAGTAAAATGAGTTTGAGACCCCTGGCTTAGAATCTGATCAGGGGTGACCCTGCTGCTGAGTATTAGAGACAAGCCTCCTTTAGATACTGAATAAAGGGAACTTTATTATGTTATATTTAATCTCCTGATGTCTTATGTCATTTGTAGTTTATTTCTTGATGGATGAAGTGCAACTTATATATTATTTTTCAGCAAAAATGCCAAAGTCCATTGTATACTAAATACATGCAATTTTGATGTTACATACATTAAGCTAACCAGCACAGTTATCAACTGATTTTCAGTTCATCTTATCAAAATCAATTAGATTTAGTTATGTTTATCTCAGCAGACCTCACAGCTTGGAGACAGGGATTCAATTCCACCCTCGGCCATCTCTGTGTGGAGTTTGCATGTTCTCCCCGTGCATGCGTGGGTTTTCTGCGGGTACTCCGGTTTCCTCCCACATTCCAAAAACATGCTAGGTTAATTGGTTACTCCAAATTGTCCATAGGTATGAATGTGAGTGTGAATGGTTGTTTGTCTATATGTACCCTGTGATTGGCTGGCGACCAGTCCAGGGTGTACCCCGCCTCTCGCCCGAAGACAGCTGGGATAGGCTCCAGCACCCCCTGCGACCCTCGTGAGGATAAGCGGTAGAAAATGAATGAATGAATGAATGTTTATCTCAGAAGCAGATCGAGCCCAAAAATGTGTAGACCTCCTTAAAAACATACATAACTTACTTTTTTGGCCTTTTTACAAAACCTGCATTCTTTGTTTTCTCTCGGTGGAAAACATTTGGACGCCCCCTCCTCCTTCACGAGCAACACTTGACATGTTATAAAGTCACTGAACTGTAGCTGGCTTGGTGTCTCTTCAGGGAACTTGTTGCTCGCACTCCATTACAGACACGCTGGTGTGACTCCCCTGGCGGCAAATCTGCAAAACCAAGACAGGTCCCTTGGTAGATAACATTCATTCAACGAGAGCCTCGTTATAGTTTTTCTAATTATGCTTCCAAGCACATTGTTCTAGCTTAGTTTGCTTAGTGTGTGCATAACAAAGCTCATGGGTTTTTAAAAAAAATGCATTAAATGCAATTAAGCAATGAGTCACGAGCCTGCCCTCATTTAAACACTCCAAATGAGCCACTTAGTCAGGTTTCAATGAAAATAGCTCAATAGCTAACGTGTGACCTCAATTGTAACCTGCAGGAAGTGGTTTAATGCACGACTGTAAAACTCCTATATTTATGACTAAGGTAATAAACATGCTGTTCCAGCACCTTAAAGTTGTACGGTGTCAGTTTTCAGTACATGCATTTGTCTGCTGCAGCAGGTCCCATCACGTTGTCTCGCCCACATAATAGCGGCAAGGTGCTGCACAGGCCACTAACGCTATGCTGCTGAGTCATGAACTTTGCCCCCCCCCCCCGTGGACGCTGGTTTACGTCATGTGGGTGTTGAGACAAAGCATTATGAGTCACTTGGAAGGCAGTGATCGTGTGGGCACTTTATTCCATGACACCTTTGGAGATCCAAGACCGCTATGGGGATCACAGACCAGCCGAGTAAGTTATGAGGACTCCCACAGTGTGGAAAAAGGAAGAATCTAGTACGGCATTCCAAAATGGATACAACGGAGCGCTATACGGGACTCGACAACATTGTTAAAGACTTGGAACTCCACTTGGGACTTTGACTTGACTCAGACGTCAGTCTGACGACTTGAGATTTTCAGTGAGTGTGTTGAGTAAAATGTGTCCAGCAAGACAACATATTTTCCCACACAATCTGCCTCATTGAATGCATCTATGACCTATAAATTTAGTAAAAATGTTGTATTCCGGTGTTAAATGATGCCAAAGTTTCAGATAATGAGGTTTAAGCATTTTGGAAGTGAGCCCTGAAAGACTTTTTGGGATGGTTCAAAACGCTCGGTTTCAGAAGGCGTAGTAAAATTGTTCCTTTGTGATGTCACAGAGGAGCGGACTTCCTTACATGGGCGTGACTGTAAGCCAGATAAGCTCTATGCAAAACACTGACTTTCACCCATGTCTGTTTTAGGGTGTATTTTACTTATTCTTTCAATGTAGGAATAAAAAAATAATAATTTTCATAAGTCAGTGGTCTAGTGGTTAGCGCGCAGACCTCACAGCTAGGAGACCAGGGTTCAATTCCACCCTCAGCCATCTCTGTGTGGAGTTTGCATGTTCTCCCCGTGCATGCGGGGGTTTTCTCCGGGTACTCCGGTTTCCTCACACATTCCAAAAACATGCTAGGTTAATTGGCGACTCCAAATTGTCCATAGGTATGAATGTGAGTGTGAATGGTTGTTTGTCTATATGTGTGCCCTGTGATTGGCTGGCGACCAGTCTAGGGTGTGCCCCGCCTCTCGCCCAAAGACAGCTGGGATAGGCTCCAGCACCCCCCGCGACCCTCGTGAGGAAAAAGCGGTAGAAAATGAATGAATGAATGAATGCCATCTGATGAAATATGTGGGTTCATTGGAAGGTCAAATTTATTTACCCTTTTCCAACAGACAAAAAGTCAGGAAAATAATGGCTTTTCAAAAGTTCCCTCCTCTGCAAAACTGATTGTTTTAGCGAATATACTATACACAATAATGATTTTGTAAGTAGAAAAGAGTCTCTATGGATGTTGTCATAGCTGTAGAATTGGAATAGAATGTGCAGGTGAAGTGGAATTGTGCTCACTTCATAATCTAATGTGCGCCACAACCCACCTTGCTGGTTGCTCTTGTCCATTCAGGTTTATGGATGGTGGTGGGGGTGTGGAGGGAGGGTGGATGGGGTCCAAATCAAATCTTGCCTGGCGCCACGCCCCCCTGCTGGATGGGAGGCCGACGTCACGGAGCCAGCGGAGGAGTGGATGGCCCCTGTCATAAAAACACATGAACAATCGAGAGACGAAAAGGAGCAGATTGTCAGCGGAATATGCGTCCGAACGCGCCGTCTTTGGATCCATGGAGGCCGCTACCCTTTGCGACGAACTGACCCAAGTTTTTGCGACGTTCTGTGCCGTTTTGTGAGCGCACGGCGTGGGGAAGAGATAGCCGTGCCCGTATCTATTGCCTAGCGGATTGGAGTGAAAGTCCGCCATATTTTTGCCTTACCACGCCCGGGAGTGGAATCACCGGGAAGAAGGGAAAGGGAGAAATATATCCACGCGTGTCGCTTAGTGCAGTCACCCACGCAGCTGAAGACTCTGGGCTGTGTGTGGCGAGGAAAAGGCAACATTGGAAGTGAGAAGGAGGTGTCCGTGGTGCGGATGGCGACGCTTAACGAGATCCCACTCAGGATGTGTCTTAAACGGATCTGTTGATCGCCCAGAGACGGCAAAGTAGATTACACCAATTAAGATCGCACCGGATCCGCTTGTGAGACAGACGACGACGACGAGGAGGTGGAAGAAGAAGAAGAAGAAGGGGGTTCATGTGTTTCTCAAATATCCGATTCCCCCTCCACCTCCTCCGTGACTCGTCGCCAGGCCGTCGTTTGACCAGCGAGCAGGCCGCAGCGTGAGAACCCTTCCTCTGCTTGCTTCCCCCCCCACCACCTCGCCCCCTGCCTCTCCGGAATCGGGGAGGACAAAGGCTAAACATTAAGAGGACGCATTTAAAACGCGTGGAAGAATGACTCTGGAATCTATCATGGCGTGCTGCCTCAGCGAGGAGGCGAAGGAAGCCCGGAGGATCAACGACGAGATCGAGAGGCAGCTCCGCCGGGACAAGAGGGACGCGAGGCGGGAGCTCAAACTGTTGCTGCTCGGTAAGCTCAGCTTGGTAGTGGCGGTGCTTGGTGGCAGGTATCATTTCTGCTACATTTTAACCTGCTAGGTGCGAGTTTTTGCAGGAGCTTATCAATGGGTCTGCCACCTGTGTCGAGTTGCGTGGGTGTTTTTTTTTCCCCCCCCCCCGAGTCCAGTGCACAGATTGGCAGTTGAGAAAAGCACACCGTGCAGGCCCACGCAACACAAAAACCACTTCATTTGAATAACTGAAAGTGGTGTAGCGTGAAGTAAACGCGATGCTTTTCAATAGAAAACATGGAGGATTTGTTGTTTCTGCATTCTTTGGCTGACAACAACCTGTGCAACCAGGCCTGCAGGGAGTCCAGTGTCAGCAGGGCCAAAGTCTGCTACTTTGATGCAGGCAGCTCCTGGTAATGATTAGACTGGATCACAGGTGTCGGGTGTGTGGAGACGGCTTGGAAAGCATGTTGATGGATTTTAATACAACCATGTGTATAATGTAATAAATCCAATGCAATAGATACTAGATCAGGGGTCTCAAACATGCGGCCCGCGGGCCAAATGTGGCCCACAGGACACTAGTTTGAGGCCCCCGCCTTGATATGAAAGTTTAATGTTAGTGCGGCCCGCGCAAGTTTGATATGGATGCTGTATGGTATCATGTACCCAGAAAAAAATATTATGTTTGATTAATGTTTATGTTAAAGGTTAAATAACTGTTAATAGTTATCCTCCCTATCCGTGTGGAAGTGGTAAGTTTTTGGCTATTTAAGTTTAAAGGAAATAACTTGAAGGCAACCGTTTAGGTCGCTAGCGCTCTAGTTTGCGAGTTAGCATGTGTCTCAAGACCCTGCAGTTGCGCAATATGTTGTAAATAAAAGTTTAAAAAATGAAAGTTTAATGTTAGTGCGGTCCGCGTAAGTTTGATATCATGTACCCAGAAAAAAAATATTACGTTTGATTAATGTTCATGTTAAAGGTTAAATAACTGTTAATAGTTATCCTCCCTATCCGTGTGGAAGTGGTAAGTTTTTGGCTATTCTCTGGTTAGCATCTGGTTAATCTAGTTTTCATTCGGGTTCCATTTTGGCGAGAAACACCATTGAATTCAAGAACTCATGGCGCTTCCATGTCACGCCCCCCAGACGGTAAATGTCTTTATACAGCAACCTTTATACCGTCTTTTTCGCTGTTCACTCCCGCTGTGCAGCCTCTCCTCCTCTGTACCTCCGCAGGAATCTCAAAGCTAAGAGCTGCTCCCGAGTGTAAACAATATAGCAAGCGGAAAGCTACAAAAGATGAACATCCATCTCTGCACGCTAGCGGCTAATTTGTGGTCACGTTCTCAGAGAGACTGGCGGCGTGTGTGTGTTTGGGTCTGACACTTAGGGTTGTAGTTCGATTTTCTTGATGCGACTGTCCCCAAAGACACTATGTGGCTGCAAGACACCACCTGAGGTTTGATTTTAGAGGAAGACCAAAGAGGAGGTTTATGGATGTAGTGAAGGAGGACATGATGGTAGTTGGTGTGAGAGAGACAGATGCAGAAGACGTGGTTGGATGGAGGCGATTGGCTTGCTGTGGCGACCCCTGAAGGGAAAATTGTTGATTTATGGCCCTTGCTTTTACCTACAGGTGGCTTCCTGCGTGTGAAATCCTGGCGGTAAGCTAATCATGAAAACATCAAACATAGAATTAGATAGATAGATTCATAAACTCTTTACAATAAGGTACACAAAATCACAGTCGTTAATGAGGAACAAACCCACCTAACCCTTACCACCACCCATGGGTTCCTCATGAGTTCCTCAGTAACCACTCTACATTTATGTACCTTACTTCCTCAGTAACTACTCTAAATGTATATGCCTTGGTCATTAGTTCGTCATTAGTGCCCCGGTAACTACTCTAAATATATATGCCTTAATTCCTCAGTAACCACTCTACTCAGTCCCTCAGTAACTACTCTAAATGTACACGCCTTGGTCATTAGTGCCCCGGTAACTACTCTAAATATATATGCCTTAATTCCTCAGCAACCACTCTACACATTAGTTCTTCAGTAACTACTCTAAATGTACATGCCTTAATTCCTCAGTAACCACTCTACTCAGTCCTTCAGTAACTACTCTAAATGTGCACGCCTTGGTCATTAGTTTGTCATTAGTGCCCTGGTAACTACTCTAAATGTACATGCCTTAATTCCTCAGTAACCACTCTACTTATTAGTCCCTCAGTAACTACTCTAAATGTACATGTCTTGGTCATTAGTGCCCCGGTAACTACTCTAAATATATATGCCTTAATTCCTCAGCAACCACTATACTCAGTTCCTCAGTAACTACTCTAAATGTACATGTCTTAATTTTTCAGTAACCACTCTACTCATTAGTTCCCCAGTAACTACTCTAAATGTACATGTCTTCATTCCTCAGTAACCACTCTACTCATTAGTTCCCCAGCAACCACTCTAAGTGTACATGCCTTGATCATTAGTGCCCCGGTAACTACTCTAAATTTGCCTCAATTCCTCAGCAACCACTCTACTCATTAGTTCCTCAGTAACTACTCTAAATGTACATGTCTTAATTTTTCAGTAACCACTCTACTCATTAGTTCCCCAGTCACCACTCTAAATGTACATGTCTTAATTCCCCAGTAACCACTCTAAGTGTACATGTCTTGATCATTTGTGCCCCAGTAACTACTCTAAATATGCCTCAATTCCTCAGCAACCACTATACTAATTAGTTCCCCAGTAACTACTCTAACTATGTGTCTTAGTTCCTTAGTAACTACTCTAAATCTATATGCCTTAGTCATTAGTTCCTCAGTAACTACTGTCATTACTGACATTAAACAGATGAGAACTGCATTTATTTCAGATCTGTCAACGTTCAAACATTCCTAAGTTTGTTATATATTGTATATTGTTTACAACGGCTAAGCCGCAGCTGCTTTAAAAAAAAAAATAAAATAAAAAAAAAATATATATATATATATATATATATGTTGAAGGCGGCTACATTTCATTTCAATTTTACCCGAATTATGAGGGGAAGGACTCCTGAAGGCCTCACCAACAAACATGACGACCGATACTTCCTCCTCTCTCTCCCTCTGCCCCTTCACCAAGCGAGCCTCGCCAGCCGGGGCGTGTTGGCTCCGTGCTGGCTGTCATTCATCAGCTCCCGGGAGAAGCGATCGCATTAATTAACTGACTTTTTCTTTTAGACTCATCTTTATTACGGGAATGAATCACTTTGGGGTGAGCGAGCGTGTCATGTTTTTGACTCCATGCATTCTTTTCAGTCTTTCTGTTCAGTTCTCCAAACCTGTCCTTCCCAGACGCCCTCCCGCCCCACGTCGAACGGAAGTGGCTCGATATCAAATCTTTGAAACTTCTCTCGACTGTGGAGAAGTATTAGTCATTCTGCGGGATTATTTGCAAGGCATTTACTCACCACTATCATCTGGCCATGAATTAGATGGTGAAGCAAGAAGCCCATTAGATGTGATGACCACACCAGTCGCTGCCAGTCAGCTCTCTCGCTCTTCCAGATCGCGTTGCCATTCCTTTCTCACAACCTTGGAGAGAGAGAAAAAGGGGTGAAGATGGTGAGGTGTGTGTGTGTGTGTGTGTGTGAGGAGGCCGTGAGAGAATTTCACCCACATAACTCTCAGACAGCGGCATGTGGAGTTTGGGTCTCCAGAGGGGACTTTTTAGGAAGGCTTCCTGCTGGAATGAATTCCTCCTCCTGCAAACTGCAGCGACTTCCACTTGAAAAACAACAACAAAACCCAATAGATCAGGGGTGTCCTAACTTTTTCCAGTGAAAATGAAAGGACGCAAGGGGAACTTGAAAGTAGAATATACAGTATCTCAGCTTTGTAATATAGGTGAGCGATATAGCCTACTAATATTATGACAAATAATATTTTGACTTGACTTAATGACCAGAACATTTTTCTATTTTGTTTGTTTCTCTATTATGACTATTCAACACTATGGTGCTAAAATGACATTTTATGACTGTTTATTCTCATAAAATGTCAACTTTTTATCCAGTAATGTTTTTGAAAATTTCAATTATAGCTGGGTATTTTTTTCAATTTATGCTGTTTTTTTTATTTATTTAATTTTAGACAGCTGGGAGGATAAGCGGTTGAAAATGAATGAATGAACGAATGAATTTTAAAAAGTATTTTTGAGACTAAAGACATTTTTCGTATAAATCATTTTTTTCCCTTAAATTTCATTATTTTGATTTTGCAAAAATTTTGAAAAAAGTACATTTTTAGGAAAAGAGGCTGCAATTGGCCCCCAGACAGCACTTTGGACACCCCCACCATAGCTGACTAATGTTGTCATTATAGTCTTTTTAACCAGCTTTAATGCAGAATAACATATGTTGGATTCACTGGAGCCCAAAAAATTGTTTGGAGGTCCCGGCCGCCCCGCCCCCCGGCCCCCGCCCCAAGTCAGCTGGACGAGGCTCCCTGAGCAGCAGTGTTGGCTGTTTTTATATAACACGGCGGAGGTTTGGATGGAGCAAAGTTCAGTTTAACTTGGTTGTAACTGTGCCACAAAGCAGTAAAGATGTCACATGACCGAGCTGCAAATACTCCATAATACTCTGGCTTTGCTGACGGGTACAAAGAATACATCCATGGTCGTAATTCAAGTTTCTGATGAAACCCAAAGTATGTGCTTCACTCAACGACTGGTATTAAAGGAAAACAAGAGGAGTAGGATATGCTGTTGCAAAAACAACAAGTCACATGTTTGCGAGAGAAGACGCCAAAACATCTTACACTGTGATACAGCTGTTTCGAATGTAGCCATGTTGTATAGAAAAATGTACGACACTGGAGCGCTGACCAATCTATAGCGCATTCTCCTATAAGTATGGGCTAACTCGGATACATGGTACACTAAAACACCCCCTCAATTTTAATTCATTTGATTTAAGTTCATGGATGTATTTAATTTATATTTCAATATTTTTTTTCCTCATTATGACTTTATTTTCCTAATCTGAAAATTGTGCCGTTTTTGTTTCCTTGTAATACTCTGACTTGATACTCCTAAATTTTCAACTTTATTCTTGTAAAATTGTCATTTTTTTCTCATATTATGACTTTATTGTCCAAATATTTCAACATTATTTGCATAAAATTGCTACTTTTTTCTTGTATTATGACTTGATGGGGCGGCACGGCGATCTAGTGGTTAGCGCGCAGATCTCGACAGCTAGGAGACCAGGGTTCAATTCCACCCTCGGCCATCTCTGTGTGGAGTTTGCATGTTCTCCCCGTGCATGCGTGGGTTTTTTCTGGGTACTCCGGTTTCCTCCCACATTCCAAAAACATGCTAGGTTAATTGGCCACTCCAAATTGTCCATAGGTATGAATGAGAGTGTGAATGGTTGTTTGTCTGTATGATTGACTGGCGACCAGTCCAGGGTGTACCCCGCCTCTCGCCCAAAGACAGCACCCCCCGCAACCCCCGTGAGGAAAAAGCAGTAGAAAATGAATGAATCATGACTTGATCCTCCTTAGTTCAACTTTATTGAAACATATTTGTGACTGCTGTCTAGTGGTTAGCATGCAGACCTCACAGCTAGGAGACAAGGGTTCAATTCCACCCTCGCAGTGTGTGGCGTTTGCATGTTCTCCCCGTGCATGCGTGGGTTTTCTCCGGGTACTCCGGTTTCCTCCCACATTCCAAAAACATGCTAGGTTAATTGGCGACTCCAAATTGTCCATAGGTATGAATGTGAGTGTGAATGGTTGTTTGTCTATATGTGCCCTGTGATTGGCTGGCCACCAGTCCAGGGTGTACCCCGCCTCTCGCCCAAAGACAGCTAGGATAGGCTCCAGCACCCCTGCGACCCTCGTGAGGAAAAAGCGGTAGAAAATGAATGAATGAAGTGTTAATGAGGGCGGCACGGCGGTCTAGTGGTTAGCATGCAGACCTCACAGCTAGGAGACCAGGGTTCAATTCCACCCTCGAATGTTCTCCCCGTGCATGCGTGGGTTTTCTCAGAGTACTCCGCTTTCTTCCCACATTCCAAAAACATGCTAGGTTAATTGGCGACTCCAAATTGTCCATGAATGAGAGTGTGAATGGTTGTTTGTCTATATGTGCCCTGTGATTGGCTGGCCACCAGTCCAGGGTGTACCCCGCCTCTCGCCCAAAGACAGCTGGGATAGGCTCCAGCACCCCCATGAAAAAGCGGTAGAAAATGAATGAATGAAGTGTTAATGAGGGGTGAACATAACCAGTCAGAGTTGAAGCAAAACAGAGTGCACTACTTGTCTGCAGCCAGTAGAGGCGCTGTTGCTACAGTCTCATCTATTTAACACGATTCCCATCATTTCCAACAATGTATGCAATATATATCTAAACAAATGGCCAAAACGATACAGTTTGTCAGTCTCGTCTTGACAGGGCCCTTGAAATGCTCACTCTGCAACCACCCCCAACCCCCACCGAGGAGACTAATTTGGCCAAAATAAGCTTGAAATTATCCAGTGAGAAGTAAAGTTCCAGACTGGAACAGAGAGCCTACATTGGAATGCATCAGGCTCCCTTGGCTGCCGACACGTAACACACACACACACACGCTCTCTCTCTCGCTCTTTGCTGCCAAAATCATTCAGGAGTTGGCGATGGGGTCGAGTCAGTCTGCTGTGTTGGCCTGCCAACATTCTCAATGAAGCAGAGAGAAACTACCACCCGCTCTTCACACCCAAATAGTTTCTGTCAACGCTTAAGAGCTGCAGAGACGACGTTCTTTGGTGGCTTTTCCGTGCGCTGCAAGTTCAACACGAGCGGTCTCTTTTTTTTTTTTTAACAAATAAATGTGTGGTGTTTTGTCAGGCACGGGCGAGAGCGGCAAGAGCACGTTCATCAAACAGATGAGGATCATCCACGGCGCCGGCTACTCCGACGAGGACAAGCGAGGCTTCACCAAGCTGGTGTACCAGAACATCTTCACAGCCATGCAGGCCATGATCAGAGCCATGGAGACGCTGAAGATCCCGTACAAATACGAGCACAACAAGGTAACTCGTCCCCTCTTTTTAGAGATCAGTCTATCTGACTCGGAGCAGACACCCAGTAATCATTTCCTGTCCTTTTGACACTTCCTGTTAGTCCTCTTAGTGCTTTATTTCATGGCGTACGCAGATAAACAGTACACTAACAATAAACCCGCGCGTCACTTCGAGTTGTAGCAATGACACCAGCATGTGTCTCACTCACTCTTCATCTCTCTCGCTCACTCTTTTTTTTTTTTTTTTTTTTTTAATGAGGCCATTTTCATTCCCATTTGTGCCCACCCTCAATGACCGGAAGCTTTTATGGAGATTGGAAGCGGTGATCAATTATTTAGCATGTGCTTTGCACGATGCATCCGGTGTCCGCTCGTGTCCTGTCTTGTTGGTGGCTGAGGCGCTTCTGCGCGGAAGTGCTCAAAGCGCTGATCTGTTTCGGGGGCTGCTTCAGTTGGCCTATCAGTAGCCACGTTTACATGAGGAGTTTTTCTTTTTCCGAAAACAATGGTATACATGGAAAGGAATATTCCAATCTCCTGTCTACATGCGCCGCAATAATCCAACAGAATAGTCAATGGGGCATTCGCAGTAAAACGTAAACATCAACATCACGTGATACCAACTTCCACAAGTGTTTTCTTCCACTTGTTGGAATAACTCCGTATTGCCAGTTTTCGTACGGCCGGTCTTGAAATTTAGTTTTGTATCAAAAACAAACTTTGCCTAGCAGTCCAGTGCCGATTGCTCGCCTCCATTTTTAAAAGTGAAGAACGTCTGGAGCTGCGTTTTACGTCATATTTGAGCATACACTGAAAGAATGCTTTTTCCTCACGAGGGTAGCGGGGGTTGCTGGAGCCTATCCCAGCTGTCTTCGGGCGAGAGGCGGGGTACACCCTGGACTGGTGGCCAGCCAATCACAGGGCACATATAGACAAACAACCATTCACACTCTCATTCATACCTATGGACAATTTGGAGTCGCCAATTAACCTAGCATGTTTTTGGAATGTGGGAGGAAAGCGGAGTACCCGGAGAAAACCCACGCATGCACGGGGAGAACATGCAAACTCCACACAGAGATGGCAGAGGGTGGAATTGAACCCTGGTCTCCTAGCTGTGAAGTCTGTGCGCTAACCACTAGACCGCCGTGCCGGGACATGTTTTATATAGATATATATTTTCTTTTTTAATAAAACTGCACTTGTGAATGGCGTATAGAAGGGTTTAGATTCTGTTCCACAGATGGCGCTAATGCACACGAAAGCTGCTTGCCAACCGCCAATAAACAGAAGAAGAACGCACCCTGACAACTTTCCGTTTGAGTGGGTACAAGATACCTCAATCGGATTGGGGAAAGGAATATTCCACCCTTGGGAATCCCATTATATGTTCATTCGGATTGGCACTTTTCTTTGGGAATGAGGTGTATACAAAGGTTACATTCTTTCCGTTTGAGCAAATAAACCGAATGCAATTGGAATATTTGGGTCCATGTATATATGGCTATTGTTAGGAGTGGCACATACAGCAACAACAAACATTTATTCAGTTCATGGCTTGTAATAAGGTGAATGTTGGTGCCATGGCGGCCCATCATCACCTACTTTAATGGTCTGAGATACTCCATAGCATCGTTTGTTGTTGTTTGCAGTCAAGTGTTTGCCTTCTTCCTCTTTTTTGTATGTTTGTCGTACTTTTAATTAAGGGAGGAAAAAAAAAAACCCTAAAGCTAATAACTGGTGGTCCACCCTTGGCAGCAATAACTGCAATCAAGCATTTGTGATAACTTGCAATGAGTCTCTTACAAGCCGCTCATCTTTGCAGAATTGTTGTCATTCAGCCACAATGGAGGCTTTTCCAGCATGAAGCGTCCCTCAGTATCTCAGTAGGATTCAGGTCAGGACTTCGATTAGTCCACTCCAAAGTCTTTGTTTGGTTTTTTCTTCAGCCATTCAGAGGTGGACTCGCTGGTGTGTTTTGGATCATTGTCCTACATCACAACCCAAGTTGGTTTCAGCTTGAGGCCACCAAAACATATACGGATATTCTCATTCAGGATTTTTTTTGGTAGACAGCAGAAACTCATGGTTCAATTTACGGCAGCAAGTCTTCCAGGTCCTGAGGCAGCATAACAGCCCCAGACCACCACACTACCTCCACCATATTTTACTGTTTGTATGATGTGTCTCCCAGATGGACTGAGATACACACTTTCCAAAATGTTCAACTTCTGTCTCGTCAGACCAAAGAGTACATTCCCATCAAGATGGTTTCTGGCAAAATTGAGACGAGCCTTAATGTTCTTTTTGTTGAGCTGTGGTTTTGGTCTTGGAACTCCCAGGGTCCATCTTGTGGTGGAGTCATGAACATTGAACCCAATCTGAGGCAAGCGAGGCCTGCAGTTCTTTGGATGATGTTGTGGGGTCTTTTGTGACCTCCTGGATGAGTCGTTGCTGCACTCTTGGGGTCATTTTGCTTGCCTGGGAAGGTTCACTGCTGTTGCATGTTTTTGCGGATTTGTGGATAATGGCTCTCGCTGTGGTTGGCTGGAGTCCCAAAGCTTTAGAAATGGCTTTAACCTTCTCCACATTGATAGATGTCAATTACTAAAGGGCCATGTAAATGGGTCATTTTTTAGTCCCCTAATATGTAATATATATATATATATATATATATATTACTTTTTTGTTTTGTTTATTTGTTTTATCTGAAAGATGTATTTGAGACAAACATGCAAAAAAAAAAAACAGGAAGTGGGCAAACACTTTTTTTACAACACTGTCGTAACTTTCATAGAGTCTTCATGCAAAGGAGTTATGTCCCAAGCGTGTTACCTAGCGGTCTTGATTGTCACCCAAGTGTTAAAAGAAGCTAGCTTACTGTGAAACTTAAACAATGAAACAATCTAGCCTGACAAGTTCTTCAGGAATAAGTGTCGCAGATAATACAAAAAGCCAATGAAAAAGCCAAAAAAAAAAAAGCTGAACTGATGCATCTTGCGCAATTTTAGACATGTTTCCTGACACTTGGAGGTCCCACCGCATCTCCTGCATCATCCAAACATGGTCACATGCACAGCGAAGCAGCAGGACCGAGGGTCACATGTGCTTCAGATTGCTGACGCTTTTCACTATGCAGAAACAATAACACAACACATCACATCACAATACAGCACTGTGATGCCTCATTGCCGCTTTTTAAAAGTGTGAAGTCACTCATCATCCTCACGCAGTCTGCCTCCGACGGAAAGTGCGGCGTTTCCGACATAGGAAGCCAGAGGAAATGAAAGTGACATGTCCTCAACTGTCTCCGTGCTTCTGGGGTAAACATTACCATATTATTACCCTCAGTCAGTAAATGTGCAGCGTGACAATCTAATGAGAATCTGTCTTTATGTTTGGTGCACATTTTTTAAAAAATGTACAACTTCCGGCAAGCAGAGAACAGATAAGCGAGAAATGCATGGTTGTAGACCACTGCAACATATCTCATTGGGCATCTTCCGGGCGTGTTATCTAATGTACATGTTTCAGGACAGTTGCTGCACCCTAGTGGTCAGATCTGTACATTACACTTGGAGGAAAAAAGGGGCTACTCTCATAGAACACACATAGAAATATATTGCAATAAAACATAAACAAATGTTTACTATTATTAAACACGTTTACTATTTTAATGAGTGCATTGCATTATACACTGAGCTAAATAATGTGACTAGCATTGAAAATGTAGGCCTCAATTATTCCCCTGTTTGTGTGCATTCTCTGGTTAGCATCTGGTTAATCTCATTTTCATTTGGGTTCCATTTTGGTGAGAAACACCATTGAATTTAAGAACTCATGTCAAAACAGGAAGGTGGTGTCTTGCAGCCACATAGTGTCTTTGGGGACAGTCACATCAAGAATCAAGAAAATCAAACTACAACCCTAAGTGTCGGACCCAAACACACACACGCCGTCTTTCTGAGAACGTGACCACAAATTAGCCACGAGCATGCAGCGATGGATGTTCATCTTTTGTAGCTTTCCGCTTGCTATATTGTTGACACTCTGGAGCAGCTGTTAGCTTTGAGATTCCTGCGGAGGTACTGAGGAGGAGAGGCTGCACTGCGGGAATGAACAGTGAAAAAGACGGTATAAAGGTTGCTGTATAAAGACGTTTACAGTCTGGGGGACGTGACATGGAAGCGCTAACCCGGCTGCTTACATTTTAATAAAACTTTGTACGCATATTTGGCTTTAACTTTTGTCTAAATTCAGTTTGTGGAAAATATCGGGATTTTTTTATATATATATATATCATATCGTACATGGATATTCAAGCTAAATATATCTGGATGAGTTTTGGTCCACGTCGCCCATCCCTAGTAGAAACGCATGCAGATTTTCAGTTGGTCTCATTAGATCAGGGGTCTCAAACACGCGGCCCGCGGGCCAAATGTGGCCCGCAGGACACTAGTTTGAGGCCCCCGCCTTGATATGAAAGTTTAATGTTAGTGCGGCCCGCGCAAGTTTGATATGGATGCTGTATGGTATCATGTACCCAGAAAAAATTATTACGTTTGATTAATGTTCATGTTAAAGGTTAAATAACTGTTAATAGTTATCCTCCCTATCCATGTGGAAGTGGTAAGTTTTTGGCTATTTAAGTTTAAAGGAAATAACTTGAAGGCTACCGTTTAGGTCACTAGCTCTCTAGTTTGCGAGTTAGCATGTGTCTCAAGACCCTGCAGTTGTGCAATATGTTGTAAGTAAAAAAAGTATAAATGTGACTATAGTTGTGTTTTGTCATGTCTACAGGGCTCTAATAATGCTTTGTTCATTTTAATCTGAAAAAAATAATTTGTCTACCCACCAACTATATGTGGTTTCTTAAGTTTTTATTATTTACCGTTTTATTATTATTATTATTATTAGATTTATTTATTGCTGATTGATTTTTTTATTCTGGATTTGTTTATTTTTCATCTTATTTTGTGCAGAAAAATAAAAAGTAAGATATTTGAGAACAGTGGAATGTTTTATCAGAGCTTTTATTGTAGAAAATCGGAACCAAAGCACTGAAAAAGGTTGTATATTTTTCTGTTTTTAATAAATGCGTTTTTAAAACCTGATGCGGCCCAGCCTTGCCCAGATCCTAGCTCCAGTGGCCCCCAGGTAAATTGCGTTTGAGACCCCTGCATTAGATTGTCCAACTTTTGCCGGACACGGAACCTGAACATTAACCAAAAAATTGCATGCCCGCTTTATGATCAATTTGTACCATCCAAATCCGTGACCCCAAAGTACATAAAGTGGTTCTGCTGGTCTAATAACCTAATTTCCAGTTCTCAGGGATAACAGAAGTCCTCATTACAAAGAAATACGTTTTTGCGAGGAAGACATTATTAATAAGGCAACACTCTTCTCTTGGGACACACACACACAACCAGAAACTGGGCTGACCCAAAATCCCCCTTAATTGGCTCGACGGGATTTGGACTGGAGCCTGGGGGTGTCCCATTATAGACCACCCCGATGATTAGCATGCGGCCTAACCTGTGAGTGTGCTCATGACGAGTCTTCTTCTGGGGTCTGTCGTTGCCAGGCAAACGCCAACGTGGTGAGAGACGTGGACGTGGAGAAGGTCACCATGTTCGAGAACCCTTACGTAGACGCCATCAAGAGCTTATGGAATGACCCCGGCATCCAGGAGTGTTACGATCGGAGGCGGGAATACCAGCTGTCCGACTCCACAAAGTAGTAAGTGGCTGGAAAAAAAAAAAGAGCACAGACATTTTGTTGACGCGGTCCAGGTTTGACTTTCACGCTTTACGGTCAGTTACCTGAACGCGTTGGACCGCATCGCCGAATCCTGCTACCTGCCCACTCAGCAGGACGTGCTGAGGGTTCGAGTCCCCACCACGGGCATCATCGAATACCCCTTTGATCTGCAGAGTGTCATTTTCAGGTGAGGTACAAGCTTTTGGGAGGTGATAATAATGGCCGCCTCACATAGTCTCTCTCCTTCACGCACAGGATGGTGGACGTCGGGGGCCAGAGGTCGGAGAGGAGGAAGTGGATCCACTGCTTCGAGAACGTCACGTCCATCATGTTCCTGGTGGCGCTCAGCGAGTACGACCAAGTTCTGGTGGAATCGGACAACGAGGTGACGACACTCGATGAAAAGTTGACTTGTGGCTCTGGTCTGATGTTTCACCTCGTTTCTTCTGCAGAACCGAATGGAGGAGAGCAAAGCGCTCTTCAGGACGATAATCACATACCCGTGGTTCCAGAACTCCTCTGTCATTCTGTTCCTCAACAAGAAGGACCTGCTGGAGGAGAAGATCTTGTACTCTCACCTGGTCGACTACTTCCCAGAGTATGACGGTGAGGGGAAAAGTCAAGCGAGTCCAATCTCTTCAGAAGGTCAAAAAGATTGAAATATACAAACGTTACTTTTCTTCATAGGTTTCATAACATGAGGGAAGTTTCCTCCCGTAGATCATCATCACCTCTTTTATACAGTCGGGTTGAAAAAATAAAACCTATACATGTCTTTGGTAGCAAATAAGTTAATGATTTGTGTCCTGGTGTGCCACAAGGTTCCATTCTTGGACCAGTTCTGTTTTCTTTATATTTGTGGCCCAGCACAGTGTTTTCTTTCAATCTTTCCAAACTCACTGGATTCCGTTTTGAACTGCACTCAATGGTCCCATACTAAGTGGTTCTGTCCCCGGTCTGGATGTTCTTGCACACCTACTCTAAATCTGAGAATGACCTGAAATTGGACCAACTGGTGGGTTCTGTCTGTGGAGCTAGTTCTTTTCCTGCTCCGCCTTCTGGCTAAATTGAAGCCGTTTATTGGCCTGGAAAGCACTAACTAGGGATCGACCGATATGGTTTTTTGGGGGGCCGATGCCGATTTTTTTCCAGCACCCTTAGCCGATGGACGATTTTGCTTGGACCGATACTGCTTTTGATCCCTCAATTTATATGAAAAAATGACCATGATAACAAATATTACAGGTCTCATGTTTAAACTAATATTTATTGAAATGTAAACACTGACCACAGTAGGATTCAGCTTTCTTAAACACACATTTAAACGGCATTATCAACTTTAAAAGGAATAAATATTCAACCATGTGCAAAACGGCTGTACATATTAGCCTCCAACTACATCAACAGCTCCCTAATTCCAACGGTAGGCACTTTTAAAGATGAAGCATTCAGCAGCATTCCTGGTTTTCAGACCCACAAACTAAAACTATATTGTAGCGTCGCTGGGAGCACTTCCTGGTTCCCAGTGTGCTTTGCGGCACCGTCGATGTAAGTAGTTTGTTGTTAAAGTTGCATAGTTGTTCATTCTTGGTCTGCTCAACTAGTGAGAGTGCTTTTATTCGTCTGTTGCGTTGGTATGTGATGTTTTTGGTCTTTCTTGTTGTCACACCATGACTTCAACTGTTATAATAATAATAATAATAATAATAATAATACATTTTATTTGTAATGCGCTTTTCAAGATACTCAAAGACACTTTACAGAAAAATGAAGTTGAATAAAGCAAGTAAACAGAATAGAAGACACACCAAAATACAGCATTCATTCGTTAATACACAGTTAAAAGATGAGTAAAAGCGGGGCGGGGCACAGCCTAATTATGCCTAATTATCACATACTACAGTATTAATTGTCCCCGTACCCTAGAAACCGCCCATGAATGATACGGGAAAAAGGCCGAAATGATACTGTGTCAAAGCCCAGGGCAGTGATACTGATAAAATATAGAGTTTAACCATGTCCAGTATCAGCCCCCGTAGCTGTCCACTCAGAGCGCGCTGCTCTGGTATCGTGCCCGTGAAACAACCAATCAGAGAACAGCGCACGAGTGCTTAGTGCCTAGTGCTTCTCCAGTCACCAAAAAACCCAAACTTGATTAATGGAACTTTAATTGTCAGACATTGATAAGATAAGACTGTTGATAAAATATTATTGTTGAAATATTTTTTGCAATTATTGTGTTTACACTGTTTAGATATAATACATGTAATAAACTGAACATTTTCTGGAAACAAAATGGTCTTTTGATTAAATAGTACGTGATAATAAGCTCATGATTAAATAGTATGTGATAATAAGATCATCACATGGTTTGTCTGGTATCAGGCCCAGTATCATGCCCCTGCGTGCCAGTATCAGCCCGAGACCGATACCAGACAAACCATGTGATAACCTATAATGATCACCCAGTGAAACGTGATGGGCTTAGTAAGGTGAAAAAACAAGCTAATTGTATTACTTGTGAAAATGCGCCCTTGATGAGAGTCAACATGGGGGCGGGGTACCGTGACTACGTGTGTTGCGGGGTCCTCTGCAACACAAAGATGCCCCGACGGATGCCTGACTGTAAATCATGCGGCGGAAAAATATATCGGCGAACCCACGTGCGTATCGGCTGATACCGATTCAAGGGAAAAACCACAAATATCGGCCCGATGTTTCGATCGATCCTTACCACCAACCTTTCGATTTCAACGCCAAGGCTTATTCATTCATTCATTTTCTACCGCTTTTTCCTCACGAGGGTCACGGGGGTGCTGGAGCCTATCCCAGCTGTCTTCGGGCGAGAGGCGGGGTACACCCTGGACTGGTGGCCAGCCAATCACACTCACATTCATACCTATGGACAATTTGGAGTCGCCAATTAACCTAGCATGTTTTTGGAATGTGGGAGGAAACCGGAGTACCCGGAGAAAACCCACGCATGCACGGGGAGAACATGCAAACTCCACACAGAGATGGCCGCGGGTGGGATTGAACCCTTGTCTCCTACCTGTGAGGTCTGCGCGCTAACCACTCGACCACCGTGCCGGCCAAGGCTTATTTTTCAGGAAAATTCACCAATACGACAAGCAAACAGGGATTGACTTACCAAAACAACACCATTCTGTGTACTGACTACTTTCTCTTGGTCTCGCTCCCCGTCCAGGTCCCCAGCGGGACCCCCAAGCGGGCCGGGAGTTCATCCTGAAGATGTTCGTTGACCTGAACCCGGACAGCGACAAGATCATATACTCGCACTTCACCTGCGCCACCGACACGGAGAACATCCGCTTCGTGTTCGCCGCCGTCAAGGACACCATCCTGCAGCTCAACCTGAAGGAGTACAACCTGGTGTAGCGACACACACACACACACGTAAACAGTATGTGAGGACTGGATGTGCATCACAAACAATTAAAAATCAATAGTTTGAAAAAAAAATCAAATGTTTGGGTGTAATACTAATTTATTTGTGTTTGTCAGGAGGTGAGAAATGAATTAATCTTGCTATTTAATAATGAGCTGGTTGAAATGTGGAAGGAGGTGCTGATTAAGGAGGTGGGGGTGGGGGGGGGGCATTTTTATTAAGCTTTGCGCTTTCTGGAAAAAAAAAACTGCACTCTAGTTTTTTTTGGTGATTTTTAAAAAGTATTTCACTTTGATTTTGATGTTGGTACCGCCCCCCAGTAGACGTGACGTGGGGGTTGGGGGGGGGTGTCATTACACACAAAGGGTGGACGCCACATTGACGTGATGAAATGATGTTCAACTGTGCCACATGAACTCTTTTTATTGTGTTTATTTGCTGATTCTTTGCCGATGCCAAACGCACGCTGAACTCTTCTAAACTGTCCAATGGCAAGGTGTGTGTGGCCACAAGCCCCGCCCCCCCGTCCAATCCTGCTGTCATTACTTCGAGGATGGTCCAATCGCAGCCAGGCTGTCAGACTGTTGTTACAAGCGGCGTGACAGGAAAAAAAAAAGTGTTAACAGTTTCAAAGTTTGTACCAAAGTTTCTGATTGGCTGCCCCCCCCTGAACCCGCCCCCATCCTGTCTTGGAGTATTTTTTTCTAAGTTCCCAAGAACACAAGCCTGTAATTTACATTTGAGGCATAGTGCAATTATGAATTCTATATAATCATTGTACATACATTTATACACATACATATATATATATATAAACATACATATACACACAGTATATATATGTATGTATATATATATTGAAGCATCTTTGTTGGCTTTGTAATCATGAGTTTTTGGCAGATTGAATGTGCTGTATTGAAAATATGTATCTATGTAATGGTAATGTACGTCTAATGTCTTAATTCTTTTTTTGTTTTTCAGAAGAAAAAAATGTTATTTACATGGGTTGTTTTTTTTTGTTTCCGTTTATAAGAGGAGAATGTACATTTTTTTTGTGTTTTTTGCCCGTTTTATTTCTCAGCAAAGAAAAACGTTCAGCTTCAGAAGTACATAAAGAGGAATATGATGATCCAAGAGGATGCGTGTCGGCGTATGGATTCTTCATTTATGGACATAACACATTTTTCTATGATGGTTGACCAACAAACGTGACCAAAATGCGGGTCTGCAAGAGGTCGTTTTGGCTGCAAACTTTATGTAGAAACAAACTCGGACATCAGTAGGATTTCATACCAAAACAAATAACAAATCATGAAAATAATATGCCATAATATCATAGCAGTTTTTTATTGAGGCTACCTAGTTAGCTTGTCTGGAGTCCCTGCACTGTGTTGCGTAATGTGACTATAGGGGTGTTATTTCTTGTCCATAGGGCTCTAATGTTAAAAACGTAATTTGAAAAGGTATAAATAGGACATCAATAGGATTTCATACCAAAACACGAGTAGGACAACTTGCAGTACAATTTTCAATAACAAATCATGAAAATAATATGCCACAATATCATAGCAGGTTTTTTTTTTATTGAGGCTACCTGGTTAGCTTGCCAACTAGTAGCAGTCTGGAGTCCCTGCACTGTGTTGCGCAATGTGACTATAGGGGTGTTATTTCTTGTCCATGGAGCTCTAATGGTAAAAAACTTAATTTGAAAAGGTATAAACAGTTTTGCTATGCTCTAAGAATATATTAGATTTTAAACATTGAATGCTAGTTTGCGGAAATTAATTAATCCCGATCAGGTCTGGAATCAATCAATTGGTTTTATGCTCTAATAATAATATAATATATATAATAATATAATAATAATATATATAATAATAATAATATAATATTCATTCATTTTCTACCGCTTTTCCTCACAAGGGTCGCGGGGGGTGCTGGAGCCTATCCCAGCTGTCTTCGGGCGAGAGGCGGGGTACACCCTGGACTGGTCGCCAGCCAATCACAGGGCATAATATAATATAATAATAATATATTTTTTTGTTGCAAAAGTGGACAAGTGGTCAAAATGTGGGCAATAACAATAATTTGGTAGGATTTATTGCAACAACAACAAAAGTAGGGGCTGCACGGTGGATGAGTGGTTAGCGCGCAGACCTCACAGCTAGGATACCCGAGTTCAATCCCACCCCGACTCCAAATTGTCCATAGGTATGAATGTGAGTGTGAATGGTTGTTTGTCTATATGTGCCCTGTGATTGGCTGGCCACCAGTCCAGGGTGTACCCCGCCTCTCGCCCGAAGACAGCTGGGATAGGCTCCAGCACCTCCGTGACCCTCGTGAGGAAAAGCGGTAGAAAATGAATGAATGAACAACAAAAGTAGTGAAGAATTTATGCTGCTGTTAATTTTTCATTCTTTGAATTGAAAGTTAAAAAATGCAAATTCGGTGTAAAAAAAAAAAAATCTTCCTGTTAACAACCATAAATGGAAATGACTGATTGGGTTATTGCACGCTACATAAGACACTTGACTGTCTTCAGGTGATTTGGCACCTGCACGCCATCGTGGCAGGTGAACAGCTTCTATTTTGGGATATACCGGGCTTTCGAGGTCTGCTGAATGAGCTGCAGTGTTTTGTGTTGATTATGAGGTATCCTGAGGGAGGGTTGCTCTTTTGTTGCAGAAAAATAACTTTTAAAAAGTGTGTATGCCTGTGGATTTTTAAGAAAATCGACTGGAATAGTGAGTCATCTGTGAAAAAATTTAAAAATATTTATGTAAACATTAAATACAGACCAAAAAATTGTTGCACGTTAACTCTTCTGCCATCTAGCGACCAATTAGCGACCAAGCAGGCACATGTTCCCATAGATTACAATAGAGTACAAACTACATAAAGCAGGGGTCTCAAACTCAATTTACCTGGGGGCCACTGGAGCTAGGGTCTGGGTGAGGCTGGGCCACATCAGGTTGAAAAAAAAACGCATTTATTAAAAACAGAAAAAATAAAAAACAACTTTGCTTCTGCTATACCCTACACTTTTTGACTGCTTTGGTTAGGGTTTTCTCAAATATTTTAATTTTTATTTACTCCACAAAGTAAGATGGGAAAAAAATCTAAATAAAGAAAATCAATCAGTAAAAAAATTAGTAAATAAATTAAATAATAATAAAACAGTAAATAAGAAAAACTTAAACCATATATAGTTGGTGGGTAGAGAAATATTTTTTTTTCAGATTCAAATTAACAGTATTAACAGTTATTTAATCTTTAACATGAACATTAATGAAACTTAACCATTTTACCCAATTAGCAAGTTAGCATTGTTACATCTAGGAGCAAAATCCCGTCAATTTTGTCTGGTGTGTCCGCTGTCATTTCTGGGTACATGATACCATACAGCATCCATATCAAAGTCGCGCGGGCCACACTAACATTAAACTTTCATATCAATGTGGGGTCCTCAAACTAGCATCCCACAGGCCGCATTTGGCCCGCGGGCCACGAGTTTGAGACCCCTGACATAAAGGAAAACATAGCGTATGTATTCAAAAGTCACATTTTTAGCTTCATTCCTCATTGAGCAATTGTGGTGCTGTACATGACATCATCGTGAGAGCGGTTTCTTTTTCTACGAGAGGGTCATAATACTAGAAATAATACTCAGGATGCAGTATGAGGCAGTACATGCCACACCCCGCCGTGTTTATTCAGGAGGAGAGGAAGAGGAAGGCTAGCGGCAACACCTTTGGACACTTTTGACCGGGCCACTCACCTGCAAAGATGGGGGGATGCTGCGTGTCGGCAGAGGTCAAGGAGAAGCAGCGCATCAACGAGGAGATCGAGAAGCAGCTGAGGAGGGACAAGAAGGACTCTCGCAGGGAGCTCAAGCTGCTCCTCCTAGGTCGGTCAAAACCTTTCTCGCTTATGATGCTGAAGATGAGGAGGTCAAGGGGTCGGCACGTCCCGTTTACCTTTATTTTTTTTAAAAAAAGCAGTGATAATTTCAATTCAATCCCAATACAATCACACAGGTATTAATACAATGATCTGTTTATTATTGTGCTTGAGTTTTTTTTTTACAGTATTTTTACTGTATGAATTTTTTTATTAAAATATATATTATTCTATGTAGTTTATAGTAAATTCTATACACTTTGATTATTTTATACAGTTAACATACATTAAATATCTTTGCAATGTATATAGTATCTATATGAATTGAAATGTAATATCTTATTTATTTTAAATTAAAAAGGTTTGAGATGTTTTCTTTTGTAATCCAAAAAATTATAGCATGTATCTCCAGATTCTGTAAAAGTATTAATCTCCTTTTTTATGTATTTATCTTTAAAAAAATAATATTAAAGTTTTGTTTCATATCTAGAACCCTCACAATTTGGTTTTATCCCAAAATTATAATTTATTCATTAAAAAAAGAAGGTATACAATTTAAAAGCAAGGATCTCCAGATTTTAGTACTGTTTTTAATACAAAAAATAGTTTTGTTCAATAACAAAAAACATAACTTAATTTGAAGATACTTTTTTTTTATTTGGTTTTTATCTAATTAAAAAGGTTTGAGATGTTTTTTTTTGTAATCCTAAAAATTATAGCATGTATCTCCAGATTCTGTAAAAGTATTAATCTCCAAATTTTGTGTTTCTCTTTTTTTATCAATAAAAAAAATTATAATTTTTGATTAAAAGGATTAAAAATTAAAGCAAGCTTTTCCAGATTTTGAGACTAAAATATGTTTATTTTTTTGGCAAAAAAATAGATCAACACTAAAAATGTTAAATCAGTACATTTTACTGTAATATCTTATTTATTTTCCTGTAAGGCTGTTGTGTAGGCTCTTTCTTGCACTTTTGTAGAACAAAAAAACAGAGGCCTTCATGGGACACAATGCTGCGGTTAGTGATGGTGGTGTGTTCAAGAACCACAACGAGCTGCTGGGGTTAGCCCTGATGCAAAAGAGTCATGCAAATGAAACCACAAGCTGCTGGACGTGAGGTTAACGTTTAACGTTCGCCTGTCTCTTTAAAAGTAAATAAATAAACAGTTGCTGCCTCTTGCGACACGATTTTTTACACAATATACTACATTAAATTCATTAAGATCAAGCTAGCAGTTTAGAATTAGCTTCCTCTCGTGCTCAAATCCACCTGTAAACAAGGATAATGTTTGCTGAGATGTATAGTTTTCACAATGCAAAAATGAGGGACGCAGAAAAAACACATACTCGAGACATTTGCACTGTGTTTAAATGACGTGTCCAAACAAAGTAACATTTGTTAAACAAATCACCAACTCTGTGTGACTATTTAGGAAGAGAAAACATCCTACCTGACTCAAACGTCGCTGAATTCGTCCGTGTCGTCACCGGAAGTCTCTCCCATTCGGCGTTTGAGCGGCAATTAAGCGACTTTTGCTCGTCGGCTAATGGTATTTAAGCTAATGATATTTAAGCATACGCGCACCGGCGCACCGAACTAACGGTCGGGGTGACACTGTATACACATATAACGTTCAGAAGCCGAAAACAAAGTATAAAGCACACATTTATAACTCACGACAAAACATAACAATGTTCAGCAGTCATTTGCCGGTTCAGTTCTTCTTCTCCGCGTAAACAGACCGGCAACCCGGAAGTACAGCGCTTCTTAGAGGTCAACCAATTATTTTACATTCTATTCGTTTTTACATAATATATTAATAATAATAGAATCTAGAAATTGTTTTGACACAATCACACAGTGGAACAACAACTTCCTGTTGCTTTTTGGTAGTCAAAGAGACAAACAAATCATTCATATTAGCATGTTTGGCCGTGTATTTGTATGTTATCAGACCACTTCCTGGCTGTCTGAATATAAAATGACAGGATTGTACCATTGTTGATTCAGTGTATCAAAACAAATACAATTTCCTGGTGGTTGCGTACATTAGGCACAGGCGAGAGCGGGAAGAGCACTTTTATCAAACAAATGAGGATCATCCACGGGGGAGGCTACAGCGAGGAGGACAAGAGGAGCTACGCCAAGCTGGTCTACCAGAACATCTACACGTCCATGCAGACCATGCTGAGGGCCATGCACACAATGCACCTGCCTTTTGATCACACACACAACCAGGTAAAACAGACATACACAAATTAGGCTGAAAATATATTTTTTTCTTAAAATTTAAGAAAATGTATCCAAATTTGTTTTTATTTATATACACATTTCTGATCAAAAGTAAAAATCTAAATAAAGATAAGATTTTACTTATGTATTTATCTTTTAAAAAATAATATTAAATAATATTAAATAATTTTTGTTTCATATCTAGAGCCCTCACAATTTGGTTTTATCCCAAAAATATAATTTATTCATTAAAAAAGAAGGTACAAAATTTAAAAGCCCTCTATCTCCAGATTTTAGTATTGTTTTTAATACAAAAAATAGTTTTGTTCAATAACAAAAAACATAACTTAATTTGAAGACAATTTTTTTATTTTGTTTGAGATTTTTTTGTAATCCTAAAAATTATAGCACGTATCTCCAGATTCTGTAAAAGTATTAATCTCCAAATTTTGTGTTTCTTTTTTTTAATCAATAAAAAAAATTATAATTAATTTTATTTCGACTTTATTCCGGTATTACAATTTACGACTTTTTGTATTGGAAAGAAGCTGTACATTTATGAGAATTTATGTTGTTAATTCATGACTTTTTTCTCATAAATTCATGACTAAATGAGGAAAAAGTCATATTTTGATTATTTTTTTACTCACTTTTTCTTGTTAATTTCCGACTTTATTCCGGTATTACAATTTACGACTTTTTGTATCAGAAAGAAGCTGTACATTTATGAGAATTCATGTTGTTAATTTAAGACTTTTTTCTCATAAATTCATGACTAAATGAGGAAAAAGTCATATTTTGATGATTTTTTTTCCTCACTTTTTTCTCATTAATTCTGACTTTATTCCGGTATTACAATTTATGACTTTTTGTATAAGACAAAAGCTGTACATTTACGAGATTTTATGTTGTTAATTTATGACTTTTTTTCTCATAAATTTATGACTAAATGAGGAAAAAGTCATTATTTGGTTATTTTTTTCCTCACTTTTTTTTCCGTTAATTCCGACTTTATTCCGGAATTACAATTTATGACTTTTTGTATAGGAAAAAAGCTGTACATTTACAAGAATTTATGTTGTTAATTTATGACTTTTTTTCTCATAAATTCATGAATTTATGAGAAAAAAAGTCATATTTTGGTGATTTTTTTCCTGACTTTTTCTCGTTAATTTCCGACTTTATTCTGGTATTACAATTTACGACTTTTTGCATCGGAAAGAAGCTGTACATTTATGAGAATAAAAATTATAGCATGTATCTCTAGATTCTGTAAAAGTGTTAATCTCCAAATTTTGTGTTTCTCTTTTTTTTATCAATAAAAAAAATTATAATTTTTGATTAAAAGGATTAAAAATTAAAGCACGCTTTTCCAGATTTTGAGACCAAAATATCTTATTTTTTGGCAAAAAAAAAAAGATCAACACTGAATTTTTAGTTTCCATCCAATAAAAAAATCAAATTAATTCTGCCAAAAAGCAAAAAAAAAAACCCAAATGAAATAATCTATATGAATTTTTTTGTTGCTCATGACAAATATTTTTGACTTTTGGAAGCAGTACAGCAATGATTTTAAGTCTGATGGTGACTCACGTTGTATCCCATTGGGGTTGCAGAACAGCGCCACCATGATCCTGGAGGTGGAGGTGGACAAGGTGGAGGACTTGGATCAGAACCACGTGGACGCCATCAGGGGTCTGTGGACGGATGGCGGCGTGCAGGAATGCTACGAGCGCCGGCGGGAGTACCAGCTGTCTGACTCCACCAAATAGTGAGTCTTGGCTGACGTCAATAAAGAGTGGAAGGTCTCATCATTTCCTGCAGTTATTTGACAGAACTGGAGCGGATCGCGCAGCCCTCCTATGTACCCAGTCTCCAGGACATCCTACGGGTCCGGGTTCCCACCACGGGAATAATCGAGTACCCCTTTGACATGGAGAGCGTCATCTTCAGGTAGGTTCCCTTGGTGATTTTTTTCCTGACTTTTTCTCGTTAATTTCTGACTTTATTCCAGTATTACAATTTACAACTTTTTGTATGGGAAGGAAGCTGTACATTTACGAGAATTTATGTTGTTAATTTATGACTTTTTTCTCATAAATTCATGACTAAATGAGGAAAAAGTCATATTTTAATTATTTTTTTCCTCACTTTTTTCATTAATTTCTGACTTTATTCCGGTATTACAATTTACGACTTTTTGTATAAGACAAAAGCTGTACATTTACGAGAATTTATGTTGTTAATTTATGACTTTTTCTCATAAATTCATGACTAAATGAGGAAAAAGTCATATTTTGATGATTTTTGTTCCTCACTTTTTTTTTGTTAATTTCCGACTTTATTCCGGTATTACGATTTATGACTTTGTATAGGAAAAAAGCTGTACATTTACAAGAATTTATGTTGTTGATTTATGACTTTTTTCTCATAAATTCATGACTAAATGAGGAAAAAGTCATATTTTTGATGATTTTTGTTCCTCACTTTTTTTGTTAATTTCCGACTTTATTCCGGTATTACGATTTATGACTTTGCATAGGAAAAAAAAACTGTACATTTACGAGAATTTATGTTGTTGATTTATGACTTTTTTCTCATAAATTCATGACTAAATGAGGAAAAAGTCATATTTTGGTGATTTTTTTCCTGACTTTTTCTCGTTAATTTCTGACTTTATTCTGGTATTACAATTTGCGACTTTTTGTACAGGAAAAAGCAGTACATTTACAAGAATTTATGTTGTTAATTTACGTGACGAGTCGCAAGAAGGACGGACCCGAGTGTCACATGTTGTCATGCCAGGATGGTGGACGTTGGGGGTCAAAGATCGGAGCGCAGGAAGTGGATCCACTGCTTCGAGAACGTCACCTCCATCATCTTCCTGGTGGCGCTGAGCGAGTACGACCAGGTTCTGGTTGAATGCGACAACGAGGTGAGGGGCTGGCTTTTTGGGCTCTTGAACGTCCACACGGCAAGGATGTCATTCATGATGTCATCGCTCAGAACCGCATGGAGGAGAGCAAGGCGCTGTTTAAGACCATCATCACGTACTCCTGGTTCCAGCGCTCATCCGTCATCCTCTTCCTCAACAAGACTGACATCCTCAAGGAGAAGATCATGCACTCCCACCTGGCAGACTACTTTCCACAATTCACCGGTCAGTTGCTCAAGCGCCACCCAGGCCAAAAAATATATATTTGAGTCATATTTTGGCGATTTTTTTCCCGACTTTTTCTCGTTAATTTCCGACTTTATTCCGGTATTACAATTTATGACTTTTTGAATCGGAAAGAAGCTGTACATTTACGAGAATTTATGTTGTTAATTTATGACTTTTTTCTCACAAATTCATGACTAAATGAGGAAAAAGTCATATTTTGGTGATTTTTTTTCCTGACTTTTTCTCGTTAATTTCCAACTTTATTCCGGTATTACAATTTATGACTTTTTGTATAAGAAAAAAGCTGTACATTTACGAGAATTTGTGTTGTTAATTTATGACTATTTTTCTCACAAATTCATGACTAAATGAGGAAAAAGTCATATTATGGTGATTTTTTTCCTGACTTTTTCTCGTTAATTTTCGACTTTATTCCAGTATTACAATTTACGACTTTTTGTATCGGAAAGAAGCTGTACATATACGAGAATTTATGTTGTTAATTTAGGACTTTTTTCTCATAAATTTATGACTAAATGAGGAAAAAGTCATATTTTGGTGATTTTTTTTCCTCACTTTTTCTCGTTAATTTCTGACTTTATTCCGGTATTACAATTTACGACTTTTTGTATCAGAAAGAAGCTGTACATTTACGAGAATTTATGTTGTTAATTTATGACTTTTTTCTCATAAATTCATGACTAAATGAGGAAAAAGTCATATTTTGGCGATTTTTTTCCTGACTTTTTTTTTTGTTAATTTCCGACTTTATTCCGGTATTACAATTATAACTTTTTGTATAGGAAAAAAGCTGTATATTAACGAGAAATTATGTTGTCAATTTATGACTTTTTCTTCATTTAGTCATGAATTTATGAGAAAAAAAGTCATATTTTGGTGATTTTTTTCCTGACTTTTTCTCGTTAATTTCCGACTTTATTACAGTATTAAAATTTACAACTTTTTGTATAAGAAAATAGCTGTACATTTACAAGAATTTATGTTGTTGATTTATGACTTTTTTCTCATAAATTCATGACTAAATGAGGAAAAAGTCATATTTTGGTAATTTTTTTCCTGACTTTTTCTCGTTAATTTCTGACTTTATTCCGGGATTACTTTTTTTTCCTCATAAAACGTGACGTCAAAAAACTCGTAATTTGCCAGAATAAACTTGAGAAACAAAAGTCATACATGTACCAGAATAAAGTCATACATTTAGGAGAAAAAGTTATAAAAAAAACAATCACCAAAAAGTGTGTATGGTTTTGTATAAAACCAAACATTTTCTCAGGCCCTCGCCAGGACGCGGTGTCCGCCCAGGAGTTCATCCTAAAGATGTACCAGGAGCAAAACCCGGACAAAGACAAGACGCTCTATCCTCACTTCACCTGCGCTACGGACACGGAAAACATTCGCTTCGTCTTTGTGGCCGTCAAAGACACCATCCTGAGACACAACCTCAAGGACTTCAACCTGGTCTGAAAGACAACAAAAAACTCACAAGGGGGCCGTTCCTGTTACGGCTTTCAGGTGCAAGAAGAATATAGCGGCTTAAATTTCTTTAAAATTAAATAAAATTTAAAAATTACAAAAAAATGTCTAAAATTAACAAAAAAAAAAACTTAAAACTAAAACTAGTTTTAGGTAAAGTTTTAAACTAATGTCATTTTAGTAGCATAAAGTTGAAATATTAAAGAGGTTATTTTTAATGTAATCCTTAATTAATTGCAAAATTATGATTTTTTTTAAAGTTGTCATTTGTGGGAAAAATAAATATTAGAAGAATAAAGTGAAAATATTACGTAAATAAATAAATTACCAGAAAAATTTAAATTGTTGGAAAATTGAAAAGCAGCTGTAGTGTTACAAGAATAAAGTCCAAATATTAAAAGAAAAAAAGGGCACAATTTTATGAAAATAAACTTGTAATATTATGAGGAAAAGTCATGTTATTTGAATAACATTCAGTTAGATATTAGCGAAGGCATCATATTCGTTGTAATATTATGATAAACAAACAAAGCTGTCATGTTTTGGAAAAATCGGGTTATAATAATATGGGAATAGAGTCCAAATATTCTACAAATAAAATAAAACTGACAAAGATTATTTAGGAAGACAGTAGAAATATTTAGAAAATTAAAAAAATACAGCAAAGCAGAGCCCACTATTGGAGGAAATATGGCACCCTACTGGGTTGTTTTCATCCTGTTATCTTATTGTGTGTTATTATTGGTGTGAGCTCCTGCCTTGTTGATGCCTTATTATTTATTCTGCGTCCAAAAGAATGAATCCAGGTTAGTGCCTTGCTGAACATCTCCATCAATAAACAACCTTATGTCTACTTTTGCGTGGAGTGGGCAGCAATAATAAATAATAATAATAATAACAGCCCTATGTTCACCTTTATACTGATATTACCCAATATAGTAGATACAAAAACATAAAAAACCTGTTTAGGACTTTCTAAAATATTATTTGTAACCATTTTTAGAGTCCTGTAGACGTGAAATAACAGCCCTATATTCACCTTTATACTGATATTACCCATTGTAGTAGATACAAAAATATAGAAAACCTGTTTAGGACTTTCTAAAATATTATTTTTACCATTTTTAGAGCCCTGTAGACGTGAAATAACAGCCCTATATTCACATTTATACTAATATTACCCAATGTAGTATATACAAAAACATAGAAAACCCGTTTAGGACTTCCTAAAATATTTGTACCATTATTAGAGCCCTGTAGACGTGAAATAACAGCCCTATATTCACCTTTATACTAATATTACACAATGTAGTACATACAAAAACATAGAAAACCTGTTTAGGACTTTCTAAAATATTATTTTTACCATTTTTAGAGCCCTGTAGACGTGAAATAACAGCCCTATATTCACCTTTATACTAATATTACACAATGTAGTACATACAAAAACATAGAAAACCTGTTTAGGACTTTACAAAATATTATTTTTTACCATTATTAGAGCCCCCTAGATGTGAAATAACAGCCCCATATTCACCTTTATACTGATATTACCCAATGTAGTACCATACAAAACCTGTTTAGGACTTTAAAAAATATTTTTACCATTATTAGAGCCCTGTAGACGTGAAATAACAGCCCTATATTCACCTTTATATTGATTTTACCCAATGTAGTACATACAAAAACATAGAAAACCTGTTTATAAAATAATAAAGGGACTCTGGAGCAGGCTGAGTATTTATTGAACATAATGAATCGTCCACACTGCAATGCACTACTGAAACCATACATCAGATAGTCAGAATCCCCAAGTTAAAAAAGAAACATCTTGGTAATATCATTAGCATTCTCCATGATACACTTGGCATTGCATTTGTGTGATATAAAAAAAACACGAAAACCCTGGTGTGGATGCATATTTCTATATATTTGTGTATATACATATTCGATTAATATACAGCAGTACAGTATAAAAATGGCATGCCTGTGCAGAAATGTGTAAAAAAAAATACTCCAATTAAATGAGTTTACGATGAGTGTGAAATTTGAAAAAAAACAAATGAAATGCAATAATTCCCTTGATGTGTCCGAGGCGGTTTGTAAACTTGACATGGAAGTGTTGTAAAAACAATCTCTCACGCACACACAACAGACATTCATTCCAACAAAGGCACTGATGATGTATACAAGTTATTGTGTGTGTGTGTGTGTGTGTGTTGTTGTTTCCCTGGTCAGTATTTGGGTAAACTCTCCCTGGCGTCCTCCAGCTTAGCAAGAACCCACTGAAAGCCCCGCCCCCCCACACAAGAACACAACACGTCAGAACATTCCATGTCTTCCAAAGAACCAGAGAAAGACAGAAAGAGAGAGAGAGAGAGAGAGGAGATGGGACTCACCGTGGCGATCTCTGGCGTCTTGAAATTGATGATCTTGCCGAATTCTTTGGCGTGAAACACCGACTTGACTCGCTCCTGTAGGAAAGGTGCATACGGAAATCTATCATACAGGCCTATATACACCTTTATACTCATATTATCCAATATAGTGCATACAAAGTCTTGGAAAACCTGTTAAGGGCTTTCTAAAATACTATTTTTACCGTTATTAGTGCCCTCGAGATATGAATTAACAGCCCTATATTCGCCTTAAACTCTTATTACCCAATAGATCATATACAAAGACATGAAAAACCTGTTTAGGACTTTCTAAAATACAATTTTTTCCATTATTAGAGCCCTGTAGGTATGAAACAACAGCCCTATATTCACCTTTATACTCATATTATCCAATATAGTACATACAAAACATAAAAAACCTGTTTAGGACTTTCTAAAATATTATTTTTAACCATTATTAGAGTCCTGTAAACGTGAAATAACAGCCCTATGTTCACCTTTATACTGATATTACCCAATGTAGTACATACAAAGACATGAAAAACCTGTTTAGGACTTTCTAAAATATTATTTTTACCATTTTTAGAGCTCTCTAGACGTGAAATAACAGCCCTATATTCACCTTTATACTGATATTACCCAATGTAGTACATACAAAAACATAGAAAACCTGTTTAGGACTTTCTAAAATATTATTTTTAACCATTATTAGAGTCCTTTAGATGTGAAATAACAGCCCTATATTCACCTTTATACTGATATTACCCATTGTAGTACATACAAAAACATAGAAAACCTGTTTAGGACTTTCCAAAATATTATTTTTATGATTATTAGAGCCCTCTAGGCGTGCAATAACAGCCCTATATTCACCTTTATCATAATATTACCCAATGCAGTACATACAAAAACGTAGAAAACCTGTTTAGGACTTTCTAAAATATTTTTTACCATTATTAGAGCCCCCTAGACATGAAATAACAGCCATATATTCACCTTTATAATGATATTACCCAATGTAGTACATACAAAACATAAAAAACCTGTTTGGGACTTTCCAAAATATTATTTTTACCATTATTAGAGCCCTCTAGGCATGAAATAACAGCCCTATATTCACCTTTATACTAATATTACCCAATATAGTACATACAAAAACATAGAAAACCTGTTTAGGACTTTGTAAAATATTATTTTTACTATTTTTAGAGCTCTCTAAACGTGAAACAACAGCCCTATAGTCACCTTTATACTAATATTACCCAATGTAGTACATACAAAAACATAGAAAACCTGTTTAGGACTTTCCAAAATATTATTTTTACCATTATTAGAGCCCTCTAGGCATGAAATAACAGCCCTATATTCACCTTTATACTAATATTACCCTATATAGTACATACAAAAACGTAGAAAACCTGTTTAGGACTTTCTAAAATATTTGTACCACTATTAGAGCCCCTTAGATGTGAAATAACAGCCCTATATTCACCTTCATACTGATATTACCCAATGTAGTACATACAAAAACATAGAAAACCTGTTTAGGACTTTCTAAAATATTATTTTTACGATTATTAGAGCCCTCTAGGCGTGAAATAACAGCCCTATAGTCACCTTTATACTGATATTACCCAATATAGTAGATACAAAAACATAGAAAACCTGTTTAGGACTTTCTAAAATATTATTTTTAACCATTATTAGAGCCCTGTAGGCGTGAAATAACAGCCCTATATTCACCTTTATACTAATATTACCCAATGTAGTACATACAAAAACATAGAAAACCTGTTAAGGACTTTCTAAAATATTTGTACCAATATTAGAGCCCTGTAGATGTGAAAGAACAGCCCTATATTCACCTTTATACTGATATTACCCAATGTAGTACATACAAAAACATAGAAAACCTGTTTAGGACTTTCTAAAATATTTGTACCATTATTAGAGCCCTGTAGACGTGAAATAACAGCCCTATATTCACCTTTATACTGATATTACCCAATGTAGTACATACATAAACATAGAAAACCTGTTTAGGACTTTGTAAAATATTATTTTCACTATTTTTAGAGCTCTCTAAACGTGAAATAACAGCCCTATAGTCACCTTTATACTGATATTACCCAATATTGTAGATACAAAAACATAGAAAACCTGTTTACGACTTTCTAAAATATTATTTTTAACCATTATTAGAGCCCTCCAGGTGTAAAATAACAGCCCTATATTCACCTTTATACTAATATTACCCAATGCAGTACATACAAAACGTAGAAAACCTGTTTAGGACTTTCTAAAATATTTGTACCATTATTAGAGCCCTGTCGACGTGAAATAACAGCCCTATATTCACCTTTATATTGATTTTACCCAATGTAGTACATACAAAAACATAAAAAACCTGTTTAGGACTTTCCAAAATATTATTTTTACCATTATTAGAGCCCTCTAGGCGTGAAATAACAGCCCTATATCCACCTTTATATTGAAATTACCCAATGCAGTACCATACAAAACCTGTTTAGGACTTTTAAAAATATTTTTACCATTATTAGAGCCCCCTAGATGTGAAATAACAGCCCTATATTCACCTTTATACTCATTATTCGTTCGATTGTATCACGGCAGCGCTCACCTTAGCCTCAATGCGAAGCCGGCGGCTCTCCACGATGGTGGGATCCTTGGTGAACTCGTCAAACAGATACTGCCACTCGCAGTTCAGCTGACCAAACGTTCCCGTGGTCACAAAGAAAATCCCCCTGGAGAGGAAATAAAAGGCTTGACTTCCTGTATCGGGACACAAAGGAGTCAACTTCCAGCCAGCGCTCACTCACCTCTTGGTGATCATGAAGAAGTCTGAGTCGTTGACCTTAGCGTGAGCAAAGTATCTGTATTTAGCAAAACGCCCATTCTCGATTTTCTGGAGCGAGACAGGAACAGGAAGTCACCATCAACACTTAAACCGGACAAGAGTTTGAATCGTTCGAGGGTTTTGCAGCCATGAGCACGAGATGAAAATATGGGGGGAAATGGAGGGTGAAACAAAGACAATGGCAGGTGGAGGTTGAAAATGTCAATGTTTTATTGCAACGTGGTGGTGAACAAGGAAAACAATAATGGAGGATAAAGTAAAGAAAGTAAAAGAGTTGTCACTAAATAACAAATAAAGGATACAAATCAAACATAAACAACAATAAAGCATTAAAAAAACACTGGCAAAGACTAGAGAGAGCACTAGAGTTTCCATTGGCTAGCTGCTTTCCTCAGCCCAAAAATCCTCCCAGTCACTGTGGTCCCTGAGGGCCAAACTCCTCTGTGGACATGACAAGAGAGAATGTCAGCCAAAAATCCAACCCCCCCCCCCAATCCTTCCAGTATTTTTGTTGTATGATGGCCGGAACGGAGAAGAAACATAACAAGACCGACCCTGCTTCATCATAACAAACAACACCGATTGTTCCTTTTGCTGCCTCTTCAACTCTGGTCAGTCAAAAAAAAGTCAATACAAATAAAACTGGCCACCGGAGGCAGCAGTGAGCCGCCATCATAACTGAGGAAAGGTAAATATATGTTTGATATGCTCTCACATAGGCTACAATTGCAATATAAATGAAAGATGAAAGTTAAGCCAAAAAAATACGGTAATTTAGTGTCATTGAACATTTACTCCACCAAAAATTATGACCTTTGATGGACGACTCAGGGGTGTCCAAACTTTTTACAACATTTTTCTTTAGTATTTCAACTCTATGCTACAAAAATGACATTTATTTTTCCTCATATTATTCACTCATGTAGAATTGTGACTTGGAAAAACATTTTTTAGCTTCATATTATGACTTCATTTTCATAAAATTATGAAAACCTGCTGTGCTTTTACCCCCAACAATTTCAACGTTCTACTCTGAAATTTTCTTTGGTAATCATGATTTTATTCCCATAATATTTTTACTTGATATATTGTATAATACTTATATTGTATAATATATATATTATAAATATAATATATAATATAATAAAATATAATATATATATATTATATTATATTCCCATTTATTCCCATAATATTTTTATAGCCCTGTGATTGGCTGGCGAGCAGTCCAGGGTGTACCCCGCCTTACGCCCGAAGACAGCTGGGATAGGCTCCAGCACCCCCGCGACCCTCGTGAGGAAAAGCGGTAGAAAATGAATGAATGAATGAATATATATAATATATAATGTATTATATATATTATATATAATACAATATATTATATCATATTTTTATTCCCATAATATTTTTATAGCTCTGTGATTGGCTGGCGACCAGTCCAGGGTGTACTCCGCCTCTCGCCCAAAGACAGCTGGGATAGGCTCCAGCACCCCCGCGACCCTCGTGAGGAAAAGCGGTAGAAAATGAATGAATGAATTAATATTTTTATATTTTTACTTTATTCCTGTTACATAACATTTTCTGCAACCTAATTTTCCTCAAATAACTTTTTTCGCTTGTTTCTCACATGAACAAGATATTTTCTGTAATATTTCAATTTGCTACTAAAATGATATTCTTGTAATTACAAGTTTTTCTTCTTGACTTGATGCAGTAGTTGTTTTTTTTTTTTTAGATTTCTTGTTAAACTGAATTTTTGGAACATACTGTGAGCCAATAAAAATACAGCGACGGCCACAAATGGCTCCCGGGCCACATTTTGGACATCCCTGATTTTCTTTAACCATGTTGACACCTTCCTCCAAAAGAGCCTTTCATTTGTGTATTCCCATTGGTGGATTCTGGACACCTTTAACGGTAGAGTAGATCCCCACCGATTTGTGGTTTGGCACCCTTCATACTAGATGAACCTTTTCATAGTAACCATCTATCTTTAGGGGAACAAAAGCGTGCTCCAACCTTGCCCATTTTGCCAACAACCCCCCCACCAAAAAAAAAAAAAGTGTGAACTGCCACTACTGATGCCACCAGTGTCTTTGCAGAGATGCTTGTTGTGCTAAACCAAACGCTGCCATATGGACGTGGTGCACCTACCTGCAGCATCTGACTACCGATGCCCTCCCGTTGCCTATACGGCCGTATGACGCCGTCCTCGTGGATGAAGCGAGGAGGACGCAGGGATTCAATGTCCTGCGACGTCTCCGCCGCACTAGAAAGACAGGAACAAAAAAAAAAAACATATCGATTGCCCGTCCGATGTGCAAGACTCTGCTGCTCGTGAAGAAGAACCAACCTCTTGATGCCTTGGAACGTGCTGCTGGCCATGTCAATAATGCCTCCTGTCGGTCTGGTGACGGCACCAACCAAGCCTTTGCCGACTCCTTTAAAGAAGCCCGCCGCACCTTCCTTTTGTGCTCCTGCAGGGGGGGGGACCATCAAATAGGATCAAGTGCCTTCACAGTCATCCCTCATTTATCACAGCTATCAGGTATTACCTGATAGAGTAGTCAGAATAAGAGTAAAAAACCCATTATTCAAACTCCTGCTCATGTGTCACCATAAAAGTGTTTCCTAGGGGACCTTGGTGGCGGGCGGACAGATACATGGAGGACAGGAAGTGACGTAGAAGGTTCAGAGTTGAGTTTTAGTTCTGGCATCCCGTGTTATTACTATGATTAGTATCTTATTATTATTATTATTATTATTATTATTATTATTATTGTGCGGGTTGCCACTTCTGCTGCTAGTCTCGCCAAATAATTACTGACACCTAGTGGACAATGTAGAATACTACATTCACAATTTGAATGCTTCTTTTGCCTTGTATTTGTATTTCATTCATTCATTTTCTACCGCTTTTTCCTCACAAGGATCACAGAGGGTGCTGGAGCCTATCCCAGCTGTCTTTGGGCGAGAGGCGGGGTACACCCTGGATTGGTGGCCAGCCAATCACAGGGCACATATAGACAAACAACCATTCACACTCACATTCATACCTATGGACAATTTGGAGTCGCCAATTAACCTAGCATGTTTTTGGAATGTGGGAGGAAACCGGAGTACCCGGAGAAAACCCACGCATGCACGGGGAGAACATGCAAACTCCACACAGAGATGGCCAAGGGTGGAATTGAACCCTGGTTTCCTAGCTGTGAGGTCTGCGCGCTAACCACTCGACCGCCGTGCTGCCATTATTATTATTATTATTATTATTGTGCGGGTTGCCACTTCTGCTGCTAGTCTCGCCAAACAATTACTGACACCTAGTGGACAATGTAGAATACTACATTCACAATTTGAATGCTTCTTTTGCCTTGTATTTGTATTTCAGTTCATTTTTATTCTTTCATTCGTTCATTCATTTTCTATCGCAGGGGGTGCTGGAGCCTATCCCAGCTGTCTTTTGGCGAGAGGCAGGGTACACCCTGGACTGGTGGCCAGCCAATCACAGGGCACATATAGACAAACAACCATTCACACTCACATTCATACCTATGGACAATTTGGAGTCGCTAATTAACCTAGCATGTTTTTGGAATGTGGGAGGAAACTGGAGTACTCGGAGAAAACCGAGTTTAATCTTTGCAATGGTAAAACCTGATCTGGCTTAAGGTTTGATGGTCATAACTAAGGATTGACCGATATATCAGTCCGATATTTGCGTTCTTTACTTGAATCGGTATCAGCCGATACGCACGTGGGTTCGCCGATGTATTTTATCGACATGTATGTATGTATTTTATCTACATGTTTAGATCGCTAATTTTAGAATGCTAGCAATGCTAATGTTAGCATGCAAACACATAGCATCACAGTGCTAACAGTGTTTATATCTGTTGACTAGCTATAAAAATGTATACATGCTGGAGCCTATCCCAGCTGTCTTCGGGCGAGAGGCGGGGTACACCCTGGACTGGTGGCCAGCCAATCACAGGGCACATATAGACAAACAACCATTCACACTCACATTCATACCTATGGACAATTTGGAGTCGCCAATTAACCTAGCATGTTTTTGGAATGTGGGAGGAAACCGGAGTAAACCCATGCAGAATGCTAGCAATGCTAACGTTAGCATGAAAACACATAGCATCACAGTGCTAACAGTGTTTATATCTGTTGACTAGCTATAAAAATTTATAAAAATGCTACTATGCTATTGTTAGCATGCTAGCAACGCCGAAGTGTCAAAATTAGCATGCTAACAACAAGCAAGATAGTGCTACGTCTTTAAATGTCTACTTATGAAAATGGCTAAAAAAGGCTACTATGACAATGTTAACATGCTAGCAATGATAACATTAGCATGCCAACAGGATAATAGTGGTAAGTGTACATTCATTCAATGTGGGAGGAAACCGGAGTACCCGGAGAAAACCAACGCATGCACGGGGAGAACATAGTTCATTTTTATGTTTGGAAATATTTTAATTAGGTCAAGACTAAGTACAATTTTTTTTTGGTTTAAATAATAGTAGACCATACTGAACCACAAAACAGCAATCATTAATTATTGACAACCACGACAGGGTGATGCTGCGATGTATGAATCAGCCTACCTTTAATTGGTTTGGTAACGATCCCTGTTATTCCGCTGACGAATCCCTGAGAAGAAAACATCAGAAAGCGTCAGCACTTCCTTCCCGACGGCAAAGCAGCTCCAACAGGAGATATGCACGCACAGACACCAATCCTTTGCCCCCCCTGGTCAGACCCTCTTTCAAGCCGCTGGGTTGTGTGTTCATGGCCTCGCGTCGCTTCTGCTGGTATTCTTCATCCATGGTCATGGCGGCGACCCCCTTGGCCATGGCGCCTGTGATCCGGGACGCCGCGCCCGCTATCCCGCCTGTGTTGTGGCACAGTTAGCTATTTATGCATGTGAGAATGTATCCTTTGGTCATTAAGCAACGGATGGAGTCATTATTCAAATTAATCAAATTAAACAAAAAGATGATGTAGCAGCCTAACAAGTCAAGTCAAGAAATTACATTATTTAACTTGTTGCTAGTTTTTACATCTCTACATGCTCACCTACAGCTCCCCCCACCAGCGCTTTCACTCCGAGTGCCATCCCTTCTACAAACTCCTCTGGTCCCTGAATGGCTCCCTGTGGAACCCCCAAACAGATACAAGTCAATGCCAGTACTGTTATTCACCCATTGTGGTATTTTACACAGATAAATATGGCAAATATTTAGTAGAGACGTTTCTTCTACCTGATAGGGCTCGTAGAAGAAGGCCTCCACCCCCTCCGACAGACCTCGGATCAGCCCAAAGGGATTTCCCAGGACGTCCAGGCCCAGCACAAGCACATACATTTGCTTTATAGCCTGAAATGTACGTGCATAAAAGTTAGTTGGCAGTACTATGCAGCTATCCGTTTTCTATGCCGCTTATTTATCGTCACTAGGGTTAAGGGTATGCCGGAGCCTATCCCAGCTGTCTTCGGTCGGGCGAGTGGCTGGACATGTCGCCGGCCAGGCTCCAGCTTAGGCGTTTTGTCGAAAGTAGGAAGTAACCTGATAACCACCAGACCCGACAGAGGCATAGAGCAGTGATTTTCAACCACTGTGCCGCAGCACACTAGTGTACCTTTAGAAACCGTCAGGTGTGCCGTGAGGAATTATCCAATATCACTTTTTATAATTAACATTTATTAATCATCATTTGCAAATATTATGTCAATAGTATACATGGACCCAAATATTCCAATTGCATTTGGTTTATTTGCTCAAACGGAAAGAATTGAACAGGGATGGAATATTCCTTTAACCAATCCGATTCAGGTATCTTGTACCCGCTCAAACGGAAAGTTGTCAGGGTGCGTTCTTCTTTGTGGTGTTTTTCTTCTTCTGTTGTTTATTGGCGGTTGGCAAGTAGCTTTTGTGTGCATTAGCGCCATCTGTGGAACAGAATCTAAACCCTTCTATACGCCATTCACAAGTGCAGTTTTATTAAAAAAGAAAATAGATATCTATATAAAACATGTCCTGAGTTTAATTATAAAATATTAGCAAGATTGAATTTGATCTTTTCCTGTTTAAATTTATCCCGGGTGCGTTCTTTCAGCGCATGCTCAGATATGACGTAACATGCAGATCCAGACGTTGTTCAGTTTTAAAAATGGACGCTAGCAATCGGCACTGGACTAAGCAAAGTTTGTTTTTGATTCAAACTAAATTTCAAGACTGGACAGACAAAAAACTGTCAATACGGAGTTATTCCAACAAGTGAAAGAAAAACTTGGGGAAGCCGGTATCACGTGATGTTGATGTTTACGTTTACTGGGCATGCCCTATTGACTATTCTGGTTGATTTTCACGGCGCATGTAGACAAGAGATTGGAATATTCCTTTCTATGGATACCATTGTTTCCCGAAAGGTCATTTGGAAAGAGAAAAAGTGGTCATGTAAAAACGTGGCTACTGTCGAGTGTCTGTGGTGTAAAGACTGGCAGAGCAATATAATATTGGTCCGTGTGGCAACACCTACCTTGTTCCTCCGATAGACTTTTTGATGCACGCGTGAGGTTGTGGTGACATTTTATTTTTGGTTAGTGGTGTGCCACAAGATTTAATGTAAAAAACGTGCCATGGCTCAAAAAATATTGAAAGGCTTCACTTGACAAACTTATAAGTACCTGTTTGGAATAATGCCTGATGACCTCCCATTGGAGCTGCTGCGTGGTGCAGAATTGAAAGGTCAACTCAAAGAAGGCCAGCCTGACGCAAAGAGCAGTCAGTCAGTCAGGAAACAAAAGCAAAACAAAAGGCGCATCGGTGTGACGCCGCGTACTTGAAAACGACATCCTGCACGTCGGTGAGCGTGGCGCCAATGCTCTTCAGCAGCAGGTTGAGCGACTGGATGGGTATGACTTCGGTCTCTCGCTTTCCTTTCAAGCCGTCCTCGCCGCCGGTGCTCAGAGAGAAGCTTAAATGAAGCTGGAGACGCAAATACAACACACGAACCGGGTGATGTGTCATTTTTTGGTGGTGTTTTAGTTGTAATTCTTTCCATACCTTGATGGGGGAAATGTGGAAATACTCATAGAGGCTAATGGGGGTGGTATCAGCAGCAGTGGCGTGGTTCAGCTCAGTCTTGATGTACTCCACATCTTTCTCAAAGAGTTCCACCTGAAAGAATCACAAAAACCATTCAGTTTGTTTTTTTTCCTTTTTTCCAGCAAGGGTTAAATGTAGATATGCTAACATGTTATTGTATATATTTCAAGAAAAGGTGCATCTCTGCTATGTGATATATATGAAAAAAAAATCATTATTATTTAAAACCCATTTTTTGTGTGTTTTTTAATTTTCCCAATATTTCACATTTATTTATGATATTTATTATTATATTAATTTATTATATATTAATCTTTTTTGTTCTTAAATATTTCAACCCTATGCAACCCTATTTTTATCATGTTATCAATATTATGTTACTACTACTTTATTCTCGTAAAATTGTGATTTTTCCTCGTTAGAATACAACTTTTTTCCCTTCATATTTTGACTTTACGCTTAAAAAATGACAGCTATATTTTCCATTTCTGATGTTTTTTTCTTCTTATAACTATAACTTGTTTCTCATAACAATACGACTAAAAAAAATTGCTTTTGTTTGTATTTGTTTGTTTGTTTGTTACTGTATATATTTCAAGAAAAGGTGCATCTCAGCTAGTATGTGATATATATGAAAAAAAATCATTATTATTTAAAACCCATTTTTTGTGTGTTTTTTAAATTTTCCCAATATTTCACATTTATTTATATTATTTTATTATATTTATTTATTATATATTCATAATCTTTTTTTTCTTAAATATTTCAACCCTGTGCAACCCTATTTTTATCATGTTATCAATATTATGTTACTACTACTTTATTCTCATAAAATTGTGATTTTTCCTCGTTAGAATACAACTTTTTTCCTTTCATATTTTGACTTGACGCTTCAAAAATTACAGCTGTATTTTCCATTTCTGATGTTTTTTTTCTTCTTATAACTATAACTTGTTTCTCATAACAATACGACTAAAAAAATTTGCTTTTGTTTGTATTTGTTTGTTTGTTTGTTACTGTATATATTTCAAGAAAAGGTGCATCTCAGCTATGTGATATGTATGAAAAAAATCATTATTTAAAACCCATTTTTTGTGTGTTTTTAAAATTTTTCCCAATATTTCACATTTATTTATATTTATTATTATATTTATTTATTATATATTAATAATCTTTTTTTTCTTAAATATTTCAACCCTATGCAACCCTATTTTTATCATGTTATCAATATTATGTTACTACTACTTTATTCTCATAAAATTGTGATTTTTCCTCGTTAGAATACAACTTTTTTCCCTTCATATTTTGACTTTACGCTTCAAAAATTACAGCTGTATTTTCCATTTCTGATGGTTTTTTTCTTCTTATAACTACAACTTGTTTCTCATAACAATACGACTAAAAAAAATTGCTTTTGTTTGTATTTGTTTGTTTGTTTGTTACTGTATATATTTCAAGAAAAGGTGCATCTCAGCTATGTGATATATATGAAAAAAATCATTATTTAAAACCCATTTTTTGTGTGTTTTAAAAATTTTCCCAATATTTCACATTTATTTATATTTATTATTATATTTATTTATTATATATTAATAATCTTTTTTTTCTTAAATATTTCAACCCTATGCAACCCTATTTTTATCATGTTATCAATATTATGTTACTACTACTTTATTCTCATAAAATTGTGATTTTTCCTCGTTAGAATACAACTTTTTTCCCTTCATATTTTGACTTTACGCTTCAAAAATTACAGCTGTATTTTCCATTTCTGATGTTTTTTTCTTCTTATAACTATAACTTGTTTCTCATAACAATACGACTAAAAAAATTTGCTTTTGTTTGTTTGTTACTGTATATATTTCAAGAAAAGGTGCATCTCAGCTATGTGATATATATGAAAAAAAAATCATTATTATTTAAAACCCATTTTTTGTGTGTTTTTTAAATTTTCCAAATATTTCACATTTATTTATATTTATTATTATATTTATTTATTATATATTAATAATCTTTTTTTGTAAATATTTCAACCCTATGCAACCCTATTTTTATCATGTTATCAATATTATGTTACTACTACTTTATTCTCATAAAATTGTGATTTTTCCTCGTTAGAATACAACTTTTTTCCCTTCATATTTTGACTTGACGCTTAAAAAAATTACAGCTGTATTTTTCATTTTTTATGTTTTTTTCCCCCTCATCTATTAGAGTTTCTTCTCATAACTATAACTTGTTTCTCATAACAATACGACTAAAAAAATAGCTTTTGTTTATATTTTAATTTATGCTAGTAAAATTATTCTAATATAATATTATACAATTATGATGCTATTCTTGTGAAATTATAACTTTCTGTTGTTAGATAAAATTTTTTTGCTCTTAATATTCCGACTTAATTATTTTAATATTACTGCTGATTCATCCTTTTTTCTTGTTAAATTTGTTTTAAATTAAAAAAATAAATAAATAAAAATATTAAAATAAATATTATATTATAAATAAATAAATTAAAAAAAAAAAAAAAAGGTCAACTAGGTGTGGGAATTCCGCACCTCCTGCAGTGGGGTCACTGCTCCGGCGTCCTCTGGGCTGAACAAGTCCAAGATGGCGAAAAGAAAGCCCAGATCCAGTTTGAGATCCATTTCTTGAATCAACACCTTGAAGTACCTGCACAGAAAGCACACATTTCAGGATGTACCGTATACAGCAGGTAAGTCCACACTTTATCCACTCGAGGCCGCATACAGAAAAACTGAAGTAGACAAATGTCCTGATTGTGATGTTTACCACTTAAAAACATTTCCAAAATGAAGAGAATAGTGTCAAATCCAGATTTAGAGAAACTAATCCATGCCTTTGTCTCCAGCAGCCTCTACATTAACAGACTTCTCATTGGGCTCATTAAAAGAACTGTAAACCATCTGCAGTGCATCCAGAATGCTGCTGCTGGAGTCCTGACTAGAACCAGGAATTATGAGCATATTAGTCCAGGGCTCAGGTCTCTGGGACTAAACACTATTTTTGGAAGCCTTTAATATACAGTAAAAAACAGTAAAGTGCTTGAACAAATACAGTAGATGCTGTAAAAGTGTCTCCTTACTTGATACGTGAGATGTCAGAGTGTCCTGCTGCCCTGGTTACCATGCAAATATCAGTTAGAGGCTTGGGCTCTGTAAGGAAAATCAAATGAGGCATTAATGTGAAACATAAACATCATCATGCCCGATAAAAGTCAAACACACCTGCATCCATGGTGATGGACTTTGGCAGGTTTACAGGGTAAAAAACATAAGGAAAGATGGCTCCCGGCAGCTGATTCTGGATCTGTGACAGACGTCAGATAGTAAATTTTGGGAATAACAGATGTGAGATTTTTGGGCTGGACTCTGACCTGTATGCGGTGGATTTGGACACGGTAGGAGCTCTGGCGGGGAGAGGCGCTGTACTCCACCTTGACGCCTGGCAGGAAGTGCCTTCGGAGGGGAGCGTCGCACGGCTGCAGCATCCGCATTTCCGCGCCGTTGGGAGAAAGAGACATCTGGGAGAAAGTAACATTGAAAAATAATTGCCTCAATTGCAACCCAAAAAATGTAATCTAACAACAGAAAGTTATAATTTCACAAGAATAGCATCGTAATTGTAAATTATATTAGAATAATTTTACTAGCATAAATTAAAATATAAACAAAAGCTATTTTTTTTTTGTTATGACTCCATACTAAGGATTGACCTATACATCGGCCGGCCGATATTTGCGTTTTTTCGGTATCGGCCGATACGCACGTGGGTTCGCCAATGTATTTTATCTACATGTTTAGATCGCTAATTTCAGAATGCTAGCAATGCTAAGGTTAGCATGCAACACATAGCATCACAGTGCTCACAGTGTTTATACGTATCTGTTGACTAGCTATGTATGTAAATGTAAATGTATAAAAATGCTACTATGCTACTGTTAGCATGCTAGCAATGCTGAAGTGCCAAAATTAGCATGCTAACAACAGGCAAGCTAGTGCTACGTCTTTAAATGTCTACTTATGAAAATGGCTAAAAAGGCTACGATGACAATGCTAACATGCTAGCAATGATAACATTAGCATGCCAACACCTAGGATAATAGTGGTAAGTGTACATTCATTCATTGCTGGAGCCTATCCCAGCTGTCTTCGGGAGACTGGTGGCCAGCCAATCACAGGGCACATAGAGACAAACAACCATTCACACTCACATTCATACCTATGGACAATTTGGAGTCGCCAATTAACCTAGCATGTTTTTGGAATGGGGCGGCACGGCGGGTCGAGTGGTTAGCGCGCAGACCTCACAGCTAGGAGACCAGGGTCCAATTCCACCCTCAGCCATCTCTGTGTGGAGTTTGCATGTTCTCCCCGGGCATGCGTGGGTTTTCTCCGGGTACTCCGGTTTCCTCCCACATTCCAAAAACATGCTAGGTTAATTGGCGAATCCAAATTGTCCATAGGTATGAATGTGAGTGTGAATGGTTGTTTGTCTAAATGTGTCCTGTGATTGGCTGGCAACCAGTCCAGGGTGTACCCCGCCTCTCGCCCGAAGACAGCTGGGATAGGCTCCAGCACCCCCCGTGAGGAAAAGCGGTAGAAAATGAATGAATGAATGAAGTATGATCCCATTCTTGGCCAACACAAACAGCCCATCATAAATACAAAACATACAATCTGCGTGTCTAACCTGGAAGTTGTTTTCCAGGTTGACAATGGCTTTGTCTACAGGTCCAGAGTCTATGTACTCTTTGTAGCGCATCTCCAGCATCTCAGCTTCGGGGGAGCCTAGAGCCTTCCATCGGTTCTTCTTCCTGGGCTTGTACTCCCACACCACATCGGAACTACGAGGAGGAGGCCAATGTTAAAACCATAAACAGCCATAAACTGGTACTGGGAAAAGACTTGTTTTCCTCGACCTGGTGATGCCGATGAAGGTGATCTCCTGGCTGCTGCTGTTGTTGACCAGAGACAATCCAACGCTGTACAGGAACATGAAGACTTCCAGCTCGGCCAACTCCGCCTTCTCGCTCTCGCACAGCAGCTTGTAGACGCGAGCCTCCTCGGTGAACAGCACCACCCGCTGGAGACCTTTGGAGACACACAAAGTCAACATGTTTGGTTTGTTGTATGATCTTGTGCAAAAATTTTATTATATGATGCTTTTATTATAATCCGCTTTATAAAACTTCTACTATAACTTTAGTGTGTTTAGCACCAAATTTAGATTGCATTTTTAGCAGGACTGGTTGAAAATCATGGCCGCCATCACGCAAAACATCTTTGCATGGACACAGGCGGGATTTAGCACCTCATTGTCCATAAGCCACTGACTCAGTATATCAATGCTACATATATATGAATGCTAGCGTGCATTACAAAGTCCATTCCGAGCGCCACAAATGTCAATTCCAGTCATGTGGAATAACTAAAGAGTTTGTGAATGAAACAAATAAGGGTAGCACTCTCTCTCTGATAAAACTACTGCAAAGATCATGTTGGATGGATGTAATGCGATTGTGTTTACATCACCTTCATAAAAGGAGATAACGTACAGGACGTCTTTCTGTTCAACATTTTCACGCAGGTCCTGTGGATGCAAGAGCACAATGTTTTGAACTTCTGAGACCATTAAACATATATCAAACTCTACTGCAGGGGTCTCAAACTCAATGTACTTGGGGGCCACTGGAGCTCAGGTCTGGGTGAGACTGGGCTGCATCAGGTTTTCCAAAAAAAAAGCCAAAAAAACGCATTTATTAAAAACAAAAAAATTTTGGACTCGAACGTGGTTCCAATTTTCTACAAGAAAAGCTCTGATAAAACATTCCACTGTTCTCAAATATCTTACTTTTTATTTTTCTACACAAAATAAGATGAAAAATAAATAAACAAATCAAGAATAAAGAAAATCAATCAATCAGTAATAACTAAATATAATAATAATAATAATAAAACGGCAAATAATAAAAACTTAAGAAACCACATATAGTTGGTGGGTAGACAAATTATTTTTTTCAGATTAAAATGAACAAAGCATTATTAGAGCCCTGTAGACATGACAAAACACGACTATAGTCACATTTATACTCTTTTTATTTACAACATATTGCGCAACTGCAGGGTCTTGAGACACATGCTAACTCGCAAACTAGAGAGCTAGCGACCTAAACGGTAGCCTTCAAGTTATTTCCTTTAAACTTAAATAGCCAAAAACTCACCACTTCCACACGGATAGGGAGGATAACTATTAACAGTTATTTAACCTTTAACATGAACATTAATCAAACGTAATAATTTTTTCTGGGTACATGATACCATACAGCATCCATATCAAACTTGCGCGGGCCGCAGTTATCCCTCGCCACTTTGCACCACTTCACTCCATCATGGTTTTTCTCAAATAATCCCAGATATGCTTTTTCCTGGTTAAATGCAGCCTATCATTAATATACATATTTAAGCATTTTTTCTGTATTTTGTGCCTAAATTAAGCATGTTCAAGCCTAAATGAACTAAAATACCAATATAAGGCACTCAGAAGACGCATTCAAAGTGATGATACGTAGTATTCTACAATGCTCACTAGGTGTCAGTAATGCACAGCTCTTCATATCAAGGCGGGGGCCGCAAACTAGTGTCCTGCGGGCCACATTTGGCCCGTGAGCCGAGTGTTTGAGACCCCTGCTCTACTGTCTTTAAAGCGACTATTCTATTAAGACCTAATGGGGACTGTGCGGGTGCACCTAATGAAGCGGCCAGTAAATACCTAACAGGAGGAACTTTTAGTGATCAAAATAATCCCACAACATTCCGACTGCATTGGGGGAAAAAAAACGCAGCCAGCTGCTGCTGAAACACCACTATGAAGACTTATGTAACGGAAAAAAGGCGCCAAAGTAACCCCACCAGCCGTAGCCAGTGCTGAACCCCATGAGGCCTACACTCACCATGGATGTGTCGCCAATTGACATCACGTCATACCGTACTTCCGGATGGTTCTGCCCGATTTGTGCTTAGTGTGATGGGACTTGGCGCATATATCGGATTTATATCCGGTATATGCGTAAATCGGATTTTATCCGTTATAAAAAGGCACTTCCTTGACTATGTTTCCAATGTACCTGGGCGCGCAGGCAACGCTGCAAACGCTGCAAATGACGTCGTATAGCGGCCTGTCACGATTCGGCAAATCAGAGCGCCACGATGCGGCCATCTGATATATGCGAGGGAAATTTAATGGAAATGCATTGGAACGGGACTGGAGATTTTGTCCGAAATAGGCGAAATCCGTTATAAAAAATCCGATATATGCAATGAATTTTTATTGGAAATGCATTACAGAAAAATCGGTTCTTTTTTATCTGTCCATTGTGAGCGAATTTCCGATATATCCGAGTCCGATATATCCGAGGTTTACTGTACTATCTTTATCCTTGATGGTCTCATAGCATGCAACCAATAATGATTGCCATTTATCCTCCTCTGAGAATTTGACTTTTCTCACACATATGGGGAAAGTCACTAAAAAACAAAATCCATGTTCTTCCTCAGTGTAGTGACATGTAACTACGTATTCGTCCGCTACGCATATGCAACTAAAGTATTAATTCATGTAACACGAGGACCAGGAACTCTCATGTTTGTACCCTGACTGATACATCTATACGCACCTCTTCACTTTTCAGTATCCCGCTGTAAACGCCCCACTTCCAGCACAGCTCCCTGGACCCGGTGGGCTTGGTCCAGGTGTAGTGCACGGCTTTCCCGGCCTCCAGTTCCTCCACTTCGGTTTCCTCCTGTGAGCTGCACAAAACAGACAGATACCGTCAAGAAATACACTGAAGAAACACTCCCTTGATGATAGGAGACAACAAGTAAGCGCATCACGGTAGTAACCCAACCACCAGGGCATGCCTCCAGTTCCATAAGCAGGTCCCATCAACAAACACGCACAAACTCAAATCATGACAAAGAAGGAAAAATAAGTCAGCGGCAGAGAACTACTGGAAGAAACAGGAGCAGAATCCCATCCCATCCCTCAGACCAGAAGATATAAGATGTTGTCACACAGGGGAATGCAATGATGGAATATCAGTCGAATAATGATTGAAACACAGTAAAGAGCAGGTTAAATAGCTGAGGGATGGTATTAATATCACATGTCAGGCGAGTGACCCTTGTTCCTGATATTCTTCTACCTGTCCTCCTCCGCTGAGAAGGAGAGGTCTAGCAGCTCATTGGGCACCCATGGAGACTCTTCCTTTGTGCTGCGTGACCCACAATAAACACACATATAGATACAGTACATCATGGAGAAAAAAAGTGGAAACATGTATAGTGCAAAACCGTTTGGAGACAGTTTGTCATTTCCTAATATCATACGTACTTCCTCATATAGTGACTGGCTGCATGCTTGGAAAAATGATAATTATAGGTTATCACATGGTTTTTCTGGTATCAGGCCAGGTATCATGCCCCCAAGTGCCCCCTTCGGTCTCGGGCTGATACTGGCAAGCGGGGGCATGATACTGGGCCTGATACCAGACAAACCATGTGATGATCTTATTATCACATACTACAGTATTAATTGTCCCTGTACCCTAGAAACCGCCCATGAATGATACGGGAAAAGGCCGAAATGATACTGTGTCAAAGCCCAGGGCAGTGATACTGATAAAATATAGAGTTTAACCATGTCCGGTATCAGCCCCCGTAGCTGTCCACTCAGAGTGCGCTGCTCTGGTATCGTGCCCGTGAAACAACCAATCAGAGAACAGCGCACAAGTGTGAACACACACTATAAATATTCCTAGTGCTTCTCCAGTCACCAAAAAACCCAAACTTGATTAATGGAACTTTAATTGTCATACATTGATAAGATAAGACTGTTGATAAAATATTATTGTTGAAATATTTTTGCAATTGTTGTGTTTACACTGTTTAGATATAATCAAATCAAATCAAATCAAATCAACTTTATTTGTAGAGCACTTTTCCTGCAAGGAGATGCGACACAAAGTGCTTTCCAGAATTAAAACAATTACCACAATTAAAAAGGAAAACAATGAAGAAAAAAGAAAGCCCCTCCTTCCCACCCTCCATACTAGACCCACACACACACACACACCCATCCACCCACACACACACACACGCAAGCACACAATCACCCACATTAGGGAGACATGGCATGGTACTGAGGAACAAGGAAACGCCACCTTTGGGGCCGTCCACACTGGGAGAAGCTGCAGGCCGTGCCATCGGAGGACCAGCACCCGGGCCCTCCGACTCCGTTAGACGGGCGGACCCCCACATTAAAGGGAGGAACCCCCCAGCCGGCCGTGTCGAAGGGACCCAAGGATGGCACCCCCTCAGCATACCCAAACAGCCCCCAGTGTGGAGGACCCCCCTGAGGAAACACTGGAGCTGGAGCTAAAAACTAAGACCATAAAATAGGACTAAAAGATAAAACATAACACTGGAGTTAAAAACTGAAGATTAAGAGCATAAAATAGGACTAACAAGATAAAAACAAAACACTGAAGTTAAAAGGTGAAGAATAAGAACATAAAATAGGACTAAAAGGATGAAAACATAATAAAAGCTTAACAATATTAGTTAAAAGCCTGATTAAAAAGGTGCGTCTTTAATCTTCTTTTAAAAATATCAACAGTCTCCGCAGTCCTGAGGCTCTCCGGCAGGCTGTTCCACAGGTGGGGGCCATAGTGGCTAAATGCTGCCTCACCGTGGGTTTTTGTTCTGGGTTTTGGTTTCGCTAAAAGGCCAGTGCCGGAGGACCGCAGGGACCGCGGGGGTTGATATGGTAAAAGCAGATCAGATAAATAAGAAGGGGCAAAGCCGTTAAGACATTTAAAAACCAGTAAGAGAATCTTAAAATCGATCCTGAAGCGGACGGGGAGCCAATGCAGCGACTTTAAAACCGGTGTAATGTGCTCCCGCCCTCTGGTCCTCGTCAGCACACGTGCGGCTGAGTTCTGTAATAATTGGAGATTTAAAATACTTTTTTTGGGAAGACCAGAGAGCAGGGCATTACAGTAATCTAAACGACAGGATATAAAAGCATGCATTAGCACCTCCGTGCTGGCCTGAGAGAGAAACGGGCGGACTCTGGCTATGTTCTTAAGGTGATAAAAACCTATTTTTGTTATATTTTTAATATGTGGGATAAAATTTAGCTCAGAGTCAAAAATCACGCCCAAATTTTTGACAGAGTCGGCTAGTTTAATATCCTGTAATTTTGGTAAAAGTTTCTCTCTCTGGCCTTCAGGACCTATGACTAAAACCTCAGTTTTGTCCTGGTTGAGCTGCAGGAAATTCTCTGCCATCCATGACTTAATGTCTACAATGCAGTTAAAAAGGGCATCAAGTGGCCCTGAGTCATCAGGAGACACGGCGATGTATAGCTGTGTATCATCAGCATAACTATGGAAGCTGATGCCGTGCCTCCTGATCACGTCCCCAAGGGGAAGCATGTACAGATTAAAAAGGAGTGGACCTAAGATTGAGCCTTGAGGAACCCCACATTCAATTTCATGGGTTCCTGAGGAACATGTATCCATACTTACATAAAAACATCGGCCTGTGAGATAAGAACAAAACCAGTTAAGAACAGTACCAGAGAGGCCGACCAGGTATCTAAGTCTATTTAATAAAATGTGATGGTCCACTGTATCAAAAGCAGAGCTTAGATCCAGTAGAACCAAGACTGTGAGGTTCTTGTTATCCAAATTCCACCTGATGTCGTTTAAAATCTTTACAAGTGCTGTCTCGGTACTGTGGTTCCTCCTAAAATACATGTAATAAACTGAACTTTTTCTGGAAACAAAATGGTCTTTTGATTACATAGTACGTGATAATAAGCTCATTATTAAATAGTATGTGATAATAAGATCATCACATGGTTTGTCTGGTATCAGACCCAGTATCATGCCCCGCGGGGGCTGATACTGGACATGGTTAAACTCTATATTTTATCAGTATCACTGCCCTGGGCTTTGACACAGTATCATTTCGGCCTTTTCCCGTATCATTCATGGGCGGTTTCTAGGGTACAGGGACAATTAATACTGTAGTATGTGATAAGATACTGTATATCACAATGTACAAAAAGCCTTTATTGGAGGAATGGCCACTATTTGAAGGAAATATGGTATATTTTAATAATGTGCGCTTAAGAACCCCACTTGGCTGCAAAGAAAAGAGGAACATGTGAACAGCGAGAACAAAGTGTATAAAATACAAAAGCAAGGCAGTTTAAAGGGGACCTATTATGCTTTTTTTTCCACTTTTCTGACCAATAAATCTAGTTAAAATGTTGTACTCTTATGCTAAACAATGCCAAAGCGTCACATAATGAGGTTTGCCCATTTGGATGCGAGTAATGACCGAAGTTTGGGATGCCTCAGCACGCTCAGTTTTAGAGTTAAGATTAAGATTAAGATATGCCTTTATTCGTCCCTCAGTGGGGAAATTTGTATTGCACAGCAGCAAGAGTACAGAGTCAGATAAGCAGTACAAAATACACAATATAGAAAAATAAACAATATAAACAACCCAAGTATTAACAAAAATCAAAAGTTTTTCCCAGAGTTATATACAATACAGTTCTACTCGAGTTGCGATCCGCACTTCCTTATATAGGCTGCAGATTACCTGCACTCGGTGAACGCGGATCTATGTATCCGGAAGCCCCATCGGGAGCGCTTGGGAGTGTTACTAATCACACCGGAGTGGGCGGAGTGGGGTAAAGTAAATTAAACAGACCATTTGGGTCACAAGCAGGAAGATGTCCAAATACAAAGCGCCGAAATAAGCACAATAGGTCCCTTTTAATCGATGTCTCCACTTCATATTGCCTAAGAACTGCAGCAAAAATGAGCAAAAATGCAAACTGCAGCCACAATCATTAACATATAGTCAAATGAATATATATCTCAAAACAGAGTATTATGTGTCTGATACTGTTCTTGCATTGGATTTTAGTAAATCATGTCCACTGAGCGTATTTATAGAATTCTCTCACCTCTGATGGAAATGCAAGGGCTGTTCTTTGGTGTGGTTGATGATGAGGAACGGGGCTGCACCGTCATGGTAGTCTGAGAATCGTATTGTAGCAGAGTGCTCTGATACGTTCACTTGGACAATGATCCCGCCAAACTACAGCAAAAACACATACTGAGTGTTCTGCATAAAAACGGCTCCTTAAAAAGGTCCATCCCGCTCTGGTTTTGGGTCTACTTACAGAATCCAAGTGAAGCAATAAGCAGTTCTCCGGACGTGTGAAGTCAATCGTCTGAGGAGACAGGCAACCTTCTGTTTTGATACTGACAAGCTTGGTGTCGTCCTCAGGCCAGAACGGAACGGCAAACTAAAAAAAAAAAGAAGAATACTATTATGTCCAAATATTATACAGTGGTTCAGACGGCCTCTGTACCAGCAAGTCCAGTGGAATTCATGTATCAAAGTACAGTAAACCTGGGATATATCAGATTCAATTGTTCCCACTGGTTTTGTCCGATATAAGCGAAATCCGTTATATGCGTATACCGGAAAATGTCCGTTTTACGCATATATCGGATTTATATCCGGTATATGCGTAAATCGGATTTTATCCGTTATAAAAAGGCACTTCCTTGACTATGTTTCCAATGTACCTGGACGCGCAGGCAACGCTGCAAACGCTGCAAATGACGTCGTATAGCGGCCTGTCACGATTCGGCGAATCAGAGCGTCACGATGCGGCCATCCGATATATGCGAGGGAAATTTAATGGAAATGCATTGGAACAGGACTGGAGATTTTGTCCGAAATAGGCGAAATCCGTTATAAAAAATCCGATATATGCAATGAATTTTTATTGGAAATGCATTACAGAAAAATTGGTTCTTTTTTATCTGTCCGTTGTGAGCGAATTTCCGATATATCCGAGGTTTACTGTACCATGAATGCCCCACTTATGGCTTATTCTTATACTTATACTTATGGCTAAATGTATCCTACTTGAGCTGGGTTCTGACCTGTCCTGGCGGAACCTCAGTCCAGTTGTCTTGGTTCACCTCACATATGAAGACCGACTGCCTGGTTCCGTTGACCAGCATGTAAAACGGCATGAAGGTCACGATGCGAGTGAGACTGAAACTGCATGTGTCAATCTTCACACCAACCTAAATGAAAAAAGGGTGGATGTGTCAGGGCTCGACATTAAAAACAAAAATGACTTGCCCATGGGGAATCCTTAAGGTGAGAACTACTTGCCCGAACTTGCCCCATGTAAAATGAAAAGACCGCCATAATGATATCATCTAATTTTTGTGGCATCACATGATAATCTCAAATAAAGATGAAATGATTATCATTTCTTGTGGTTGTTTTTCCTACATAGATCATGACGTTGCATGGAAATCTGGATTGTCAAGAGACTTGTCAAAATAAATAAAAGTACATTCATGGAGATGTATGTTAACACGGCATGCCATACTACCTCACACATGGTAGTCGTAGTAAGCAGTGATATTCATAAGTTGTGCACCACAATGAAACATTATTGAATAGACACATTTGTGTACTAGTAAAGTGTTTTGAATCCGGAAAAAGAAATGCTCAATGGTCAAACAATAATTTGTGAAGCAAAGGTGAGAAAAATACACAGAGAAATGGAAGCGCTAGATTTTGTAGCTTGTGCAAAATCAGCACTTGGGTATTGGATCTAATCGGTGGTGTTTCATTGTGACCGATTCAAATTGTCACAGCAATGTGATTCACTCACCTGTGCCATCATTTGATTTGCTGCCGCTAATAAAATACTTGTTTAGGAGGCACTGTTTCATCACTTTTTGCTGTTTTCCTTCACAAGTTGTTTTTACAGAATTACACCATGTTGGCAGGGACGCCATGATAGATGTTTTCCTAGTCAAACCATCCCTGATTGGTTGATCGCGAACAAGAACGGGTGTGGGTAAAACGCGGACTGTGGACTCCGGTCTAAATAAACAATTCTGATTGGTCCATTTCAAGATTTGCAAGGATTGGTTTGCAAATTACCACCGGAATTACGCAGTCCGTGTTTTACCATGCCAAAGTGCACTTGCCCGATGGGAATATCACTGATTGGATTTACTTGCCCCAATTTTGTTTTAACTTGCCCCGGGCCATTGGTACATTGTTATTGTCCAGCCCTGTGTGTTATCTACTTTAAAAAAAAGAAAACGGTGCATCTCACCCGATAATCTTTATATTGTCCTTTACATTTCACATCTCCGTAGCTACCAACTGTGTCCAGGGAAAACTCATCGGAGAGCTCACTTTCAGAGATCATTAGACGGACCTGAAGGAAGAAAAGGACAAGATGACATGATAAGACTAAGGTTACTTTAAAGGTAACTTTGACTTTCTTGCCTTGTTGGTTTTTAGGAAGTAACGAGGCTTGAAGGAGAAGAGAAGCGGCATGTCGCAGTCCAGAGGGTGCTTGCGGTGGATGTCGTCAGCCTTGTACTGCAGCAGCCTGCCCGTCTTGTTCACCATCCAGTACGGCGAGTGGATGGCGACCTCCGTCTGGCCCTGGTCGTACTTGACGTGGACGGCTATGTCCAGCTCCGCCTTTGTCTTCTCGTCACTGTAAAACTCCTCGTCCTCTTGGAGGGACTCGAACGTGATTAAGGTGATCTCCTCCTGGTTACTGTGGAGACTGTAAAATAAAGTTAGTTTTTTTTTTTTTTTTTTACTTTTGTCCAGTCCATTTTTGGACTTTTCTGTGAGAAGTCGTGCATTATCTGACAGTGTTTTCGACCATGACTGTAGGTCAATACATTCTAAGCCAGGGGTCGGGAACCTTTTTGGCTAAGAGAGCCATGAAGGCCAAATATTTTAAAATGTGTATCTGTGAGAGCCATATACATTTTTTTAAACATTGAATGCAATAAAATGTGTGCATTTTTATGTAAGACCAACAGTTTTAGATATAATGGGCTCTAATTACGTAGACCAGGCACACTACCCCAGGCCAATGGGGTGTGGCCAGCACACTTTCGTGAGCAGCGCAGTGTCCAATAATAAATCAAATACTTGCTGCCATTAACTTCTGCTGCTGCATGGTTTTGCACCGTACTCCGTACATGTATTTCATTCTTTTGGCCATCTTCACCAGAAGGCTTGGTTCTGCAGCTTTAGCTAGGTGACTATTTGACTAAAGGAGGAAAGTTTGCATTTACATGTTGACATCTCAATGACCAAGGTAGACTACCGCATTACCCAGTAATAATCAAGTTTTGGTGTTTGACCTGGAAAATATCATCAGGAAAGATAGATATGGTTGGCCGTATTGCAGTAGAAAAGAGATGGACGGATTAAAATGCATAAGAAAGTTGTTGATTATTTTTAACAGTCATTTCTGTGATGTTTACTTTAAAATGTTAGCAAAAATACATTTTTATTGTGGTAATAAACGCTTGAGAGCCAGATACAGTCATCAAAAGAGCCCTACCTGGCTCCCGAGCCATAGGTTCCCTACCTCTGTTCTAAGCCATCCAAACAAAACATCAACATGCTAACTTCTGTGTTAGTTATTAAATATTACTGTATTACTGTAAAATGGCTCTAATAATATATCCAATGAATTTACGTATTTTCGAGTGGTTAGCGTGCAGACCTCACAGCAAGGAGAACAGGGTTCAATCCCGCCCTCGGCCATCTCTGTGGTGAGTTTGCATGTTCTCCCCGTGCATGCGTGGGTTTTCTCCGGGTACTCCGGTTTCCTCCCACATTCCAAAAACATTCATTCATTCATTCATTTTCTACCGCTTTTTCCTCACGGGGGTCGCGGGGGTGCTGGAGCCTATCCCAGCTGTCTTCGGGCGAGAGGCGGGGTACACCCTGGACTGGTGGCCAGCCAACCAAGATTCAAATGTCTACTTATGAAAATGGCTAAAAAGGCTACTATGACAATGCTAACAAGCTAGCAATGATAACAATGGCATGCCAACACCTAGGATAATAGTGGTAAGTGTACATTCATTCATTGCTGGAGCCTATCCCAGCTGTCTTCGGGAGACTGGTGTCCAGCCAATCACAGGGCACATATAGACAAACAACCATTCACACTCACATTCATACCTATGGACAATTTGGAGTCGCTAATTAACCTAGCATGTTTTTGGAATGTGGGAGGAAACCGGAGTACCCGGAGAAAACCCACGCATGCACGGGGAGAACATGCAAACTCCACACAGAGATGGCCGAGGGTGGAATTGAACCCTGGTCTCCTAGCTGTGAGGTCTGCGCGCTAACCACTCGTCCGCCGTGGCGCCCCATTCCAAAAACATGCTAGGTTAATTGGCGACTCCAAATAGTCCATAGGTATGAATTTGCGTGTGAATGGTTGTTTGTCTATATGTGCCCTGTGATTGGCTGGAGATCAGTCCAGGGTGTCGCCCGAAGACAGCTGGGATAGGCTCCAGCACCCCGCGACCTCGTGAGGATAAGCGGTAAAAAAATGAATGAATGAATTCATTTTCAGAATACTCCAAAGGACAATAAAAACAAGTTGCAGGCTGAAAATGGCTTCTTTATAAAAGCCGGACTGTATTGCTCTTGTATTGGCTATCACTTGTGAGTGGGTGTGCCTAATAAAGTGTCTGGTGATTTAACATATACGCTATAAGTAGTCATACCTGTACTGAGCAGACCAGTCCTGAGAAAAGTAGTCAACCAAGCGAAGGTGAAGACTGGACTGGTCCATGACAGCGGTGTGAAGCTGGGCAGAGTGTCCCGGGTCCAGCTTGGCCTCAGGGGCGCACTGTCCACTGTCCTGATACATACAGGGTGGATGCTGTAATGTATTGCTAAATGGTTTTTGTACGGATGCACACTCTGAAGCATTGGCTTACATTGAGTTTGTAGGTGATGGGATAAGGCAGCAGGTTGCGTAGTAGGATGGAGGGCCACAGGTGGAGCACAAAGGGCACGTCGAAGTTGTTCCCCACACTACCAGTGTCTTTAAATATCACCTTGTCCCTACGGGGCACGATGTTGACAGTCAGGACGCCACCGACTTCCCCGCGGAGACGACACGTCTGCTGGATGGTCATATTGGGCTGCTCCAGGTTGATGTCTTCATAGCTGAAGCCCTCAGAGCACTCAAAGTCATCATGCTCATCCCCCGTGACGGGCTGGAGGCTCAGCTCTGACCTGGGAAAACAGAAGTCAAGAGAATGAGCATGGAGGTCTGTAGAGTAAACACCGCTATTGTGTGTTGTTCTCACACAGTGCACACAGTTATCCCTCATTTCTCACTGTTAATTGGTTCCAGACCTGACCATGATAAGTCAATCTCTGGTAAGTAGGATCCGGTGGTGTCATTAGGCCTTTTTTTTTTTTTTTACAAAAAAATCTCATAAAAATCTCATTTCATATAATAAGGCAAAAGCAGGCTAATAAGCAGGCTAATACTAGCCTACAATACAGCAATAATCAGAAGAAGAATAATGATGATGATAGTAATAATAATAATAGGATAATAATAATATAATAATGATTATTATATAATTGATCACAATAATAATAATAGGATAATAATAATATAATAATGATTATTATATAATTGATCACTGATAAGTCAATCTCTGGAAAGTAGGATCCGGTGGCGTCATTGGGCCTTTTTTTTTTTTTTACAAAAAAATCTCATAAAAATCTCATTTCATATAATAAGGCAAAAGCAGGCTAATAAGCAGGCTAATACTAGCCTACAATACAGTAATAATCAGAAGAATAATAATGATAGTAATAATAATCGGCTAATTAATAATATAATAATGATTATTATCTCTACTAAATCTGTCCAAAAGTGGGAAAATTATATCCCGGTTCTTGTTCTTATTTGTTTTTTGGATATTTTGATTTTTTTGAATGTCTACTACATTCATTCATATCCTTTGCATCTCCAGGGGGCTAAGCCCCCCCTGTCCTCAGAACCTAGTGACGCCCCTGGTAGGATCCCTTCATTCATTCATTCATTCATTTTCTACCACTTTTCCTCACGAGGGTCGCGGGGGGTGGAGGGAGGCGGGGTACACCCTGGACTGGTGGCCAGCCAATCACAGGGCACATATAGACAAACAACCATTCACACTCACATTCATACCTATGGACAATTTGGAGTCGCCAATTAACCTAGCATGTTTTTGGAATGTGGGAGGAAACCGGAGTACCCGGAGAAAACCCACGCATGCACGGGGAAAACATGCAAACTCCACACAGAGATGGCCGAGGGTGGAATTGAACCCTGGTCTCCTAGCCGTGAGGTCTGCGCGCTAACCACCGCCGATCCCTTCATTATTAATGGAATATTTTCATAGTAATGGCATAGAAAACCTATATGGATTAAACATTATTAGAGCGCTCTCAACATGAAATAACTCCCCTACAGTCACCTTTTACGTTCGTATCACTCAATACGGTGGTTCCCTCGCTCCATCGCGGTTCAGTTTTTGTGGCAATTTTATCGTTAAAAAAAAAAAATGACAGTGTAAGAACGCCCTTTATGATGAACTGCATTGTGGGAAGTTGAGTGTTCTAGTCTTCGGCATTCAGATTGGCTGTCTCCTGTGTCATGGCAGGCTAGCAAACAGCTGTTTACTCACCGCCAATACTGTAAACAATAGGCAACACTGCCCGGCCGCAAGCCCTCCCCCCCTGACAAAACGCATCAAATAGCAGAAGAAGCCAGTCGGACCCCCTTTTAGAGACTAGTTTGGATTCTCGCGGCAATCAATCGCAGCATCCGTAGTTTCTTTTGTTTGATAACCGTTATTTATTCACTGTTTTGCTAACTTTCTAGTCAAGTGTGAATCATTAGAGTACTTCCACTTGTCTATTCCCCCTTTCTTCCATTCTCAATTGTTCTAAAATTGCATCAAATGGCCTTATGGGTAGATGCTAAGGGTGTGTATTGGCAAGAATCTGGCGATACGATACGTATCACGATAATGGCTCACAATACGATATATCATGATACTGTTAACAAGGCGATATTTTTTTTGTTTTTCTTGTAGTTAAAGATTATTTCCTGGAAAAACTGAATTACACCAGCAATATGCACTTAAAAAACACATTTTTAATTTGATTAGAACAGTATGTTATGCTGTATCACAAACTTTCCTCTGTAAAACCTTAAAGTGTAGCATTTGGATAAATAAAGCTTTAACATTCAGCTTTAAATTTACAAAAAAAACAACATAAAAACAAATAAATGAAATTATGTCTCAAAATCCTGCTCAAATGTTTACATTCTATTAGCTGTGAAAAAATGCATACAGTCCCTGACTTATCCACCATCAAAACAGTTTGTGGAACAAAGTAAAAAGCCAGTAAAAAGTCCTTTTAGGATGCTTGAAATAAGCATTATTTAACAAAATAGTGATATCAATTTGAAAAACAAAATACCTGCAATATCACAGTACTACTTTTGTAGTATACAAAAGGACCTCGGCATTGCTTGCTAGCGGCAGGTCCTCATGGTGTCTCGCTAAGTGGACTCGCAGATTTGTCGTGTTTCCCAAATACTTTATACGGGAAACATGACACATTTTCCAAACGGCATGGGTTTTGTCAATTTCTGCACATCCTACTTTGTGTAGAAATCCAAAATGTGTCTACACTTCAGCCTTTGTACGCCGCAGGGGACCGCTGTTATGTGCTGGCATTCTGCCATGTTGAACTGTGTTTATGTGTGAGGACGTTTCACTCGTCAATCTCGTTCAACGTCCTTGCCTAATTGACTACGTAAGTGCTGCCACCTAACCATCGGAGGTTTCAATTCAAATCAGAAATGAACCTTGAATAAATACCATATACAGTCTATGATAAATGCCTAAAAATATCCATATCATACTTTTTAATATCGATACAGTATCGTGGAAGGAAGTATCGCGATATATCGCCGAAATGATATTTTCTTACACCCCTAGTACATGCTATTGCACCACTTGTTATATGGCATATAAGATAAGCCTTTATTCGTCCCTCATGTGTGTTTTTATGATGTTAGAGATTTGAAGGGAATGTGGGCACCAGAAGTGAAAGGTTTTCATAAGGTCTCACCTGTATGAGTCCAGAGGCACACAGAACTCCTCCGTGGGGAGCGACGTCCCCAGGCACGTTGATCCCTCAAACACTTTGAATGGGATTGAGAAGTGATTGATGATCTGTAGAAAATACGTGGGGAAGAAATTGTACATGGAATTGTCACGTGTCTCTAATCTGTAAACAAATACAATGCAGCAGTTCAGGCCAGCCTTTGGCGCGTACAAGTCACGGCTCATGATAGTCCAAGGAAAAAACCTCTTCTATTGTTAAAGTACCCCCGTGAAATAAGCCAGTGTGCAAGTATTGTGCTGCCATTGTTCAGTAGAGATGGGAAATGGTGCTACAAGCCGCAAGTCATGCAATAAGAAACATCAATTTACTAAAAACAACACAATATCTCAGACTATTTCAACTGTTTGTCTGCTAGGTATTTTTTTTACCTTCAGTTTTTAATTAAAGGATTAGTAACTACAAAAACCGAGGCATGACCCCTTAACTGCGATTATGGTGCGATTATGGTGTCTCATGATAATAACAGTTGTCATGAACGTTTACCAGAATGTTAGCAAAGTACCTGGAACGGTGAGCGGATCTTGATGAACTTGCTACCCTCCACAGAGTAAATCTGACACACCAGGAAACGAGTGACTCCCGACTCCCGGTGCATGACACTGTACATTCCCCGTTCCACCTTAATGAGGGGGATCACACAGGTTGACGTGTGGCCGGCTGGAGCTGAGAGAGTGGACGGAATAGAAGCGAGACCAATTGCCTTGCAGGGATTTAACTGTGCTGACTTACTTGGCTGGATGTAGTAGTCCTTTTCGCTTAAGGAGGTCATCGCTGAGAACTGGTCAGATGCCGTTGTGGTTATATAGTCCATCCCGAGCGTCTGGCCATCTTGCAGCTCCACCGTATGGTTGTCGCTCTGCATGTCGATGGGAGAAAACATGTCGCTGTACTGGACAAAGACTGGCAGGCCCAGGCGGTTCTTCACCACAAACGGCGCTTCGTCCTTCTGAAAGATCCCTGCTGTTTCTTTGGCAGCCTCGGCAAACGCCTGCCGGGATACAAAAAGGTGGTTGAAATGGGAGAGGAGGGGACGACAAGTTGTTTGTGTTCTCACCGTGCCCAGATTGTTCAGCATAGTCAGTCCACATTTGGAGAGGGTGATGTTGAGTTGGTCCTTACTGCTGATGACAATGACAGTCTTGTAGTCTGGGACATTGTAGTCCACTTCATCTGCATATCTTACACTCTTCAGTGGCTTCTTTTTCATCTGGTTGCAGACAAGTTACTGATACTTATTACTTATATCTGCATGTATTTCCGTTCATGGGTGTGCATAATAAGTACCTTCACGTCCAGTGTCCAGGGTCTGAAACCGTCTCTTGTCTCATCCTCTAAAGGCTCCAGCAGCGGCTCCCACACTCCCATCACCTCATTATAGTAATGGACCTAATGCAGGATTCAAGTTAGAGTCTGCAGTACTAATGCGCTATAGTTGTGGTGTCACCTCTAAATTGAGCACACTGTGCAAGTTGATGAGCGTAGTCCAGTCTGAGACGTTTCCCTGGAAGGAGGACTTTGCCAGAAGCAAAGGGACTGTGCGGTGTCCGACCCCAGCCTCAAGGGTCACGCAAATCGATTTGATGTTCATCTGGAAGGATGGGAAAAGTCACTCCTTTGTTTTGTTCTGTACAGTAAGTCGGCATTTTAATCTCACCTGTAACGTCTCCCCCTGTGGAATCAGCGGGGCCTCTGTTTGTGTGTTTGAATCACACTCCTCCTCCAAGAACCACAATTTAAGGTCTTTCCAGTCCCGCTTCAACCACATGTCCACCGGGACGGGACTTTCAAGCTCCTCTGTTGTTTCTGCAGCTGGGGTCAGGGCCGACTGGATGGTTAAGAGTGTTTTGATGATGATGGGAGAAACCTGGATGGACAGTTAAACGCGCGTTAGGGTTGCAAAGTGAGGACACAATTTGGGAATTGATGAGAATTCAGGCCCCTCGTTGCACTTAAAGCTATTCCTACTAAGATTAGTTAAAGCTATTCCTCCTAAGATCAGTTAAAGCTATTCCTACCAAGATTAGTTAAAGCTATTCCTCCTAAGATCAGTTAAAGCCATTCCTCCTAAGATCAGTTAAAGCTATTCCTCCTAAGATCAGTTAAAGCTATTCCTCCTAAGATTAGATAAAGCTATTCCTACTAAGATGAGTCAAAGCTATTCCTCCTAAGATCACAGATTTACAGATCATGCAGCTCAAGAAGCACCGACCTTCAGCGTGAGAGCACTGATGGAAAGCTCCATAGCTTGTGGAGACGTTTCAGTCTGACTACTCTGGAAGAAGACCTGGCATGGCTGGAGTACTGTGGTCACGCTGTTCACCCTCTTCTCTCTCAGGAAGGGACATGCCACAACCTAAAACCCATCGCAAACTGTGAAACCCACTGCAAAACAGCATGAGAGTGTAAAAACAACATACCTTAAGGTCTTGGATAACGGCAGTCATTTGTGAGCTCTCCGCATCAAATGTGATGACTACTTCACAATCTGTGGTCATCACCAGGGCCGGGGCGTCGGCGCGTGTCAGGTCGGCCACAAACACGATCTCCGGGTTTCGCATCACGACGTTAATCTCCGTCTTTGACACAGCGGCCGGGGCGGCAGCTGAGAGGAAGATAGCGTGCACTGACTAAGTGAGGGAGGGGGTTTCATTATTATTCTTATTTAGTTGCATCAGGGAGCTAGGAGACCAGGGTTCAATTCCACCCTCGGGCATCTCTGTGTGGAGTTTGCATGTTCTCCCTGTGCATGCGTGGGTTTTCTCCGGGTACTCCGGTTTCCTCCCACATTCCAAAAACATGCTAGGTTAATTGGCGACTCCAAATTGTCCATAGGTATGAATGTGAGTGTGAATGGTTGTTTGTCTATATGTGCCCTGTGATTGGCTGGCCACCCTACACCAGGGTGTAGCACTCCTGTCATGTAGTAATGCAAAAATATTAGCTCATAAGGATCGCCGGCAGTTGAGTAGCTATGCGTTACCATTGAAGTCATATTGTTTAAACTCACTGTTTTCCTTTGCTTGGGCAGATGAGTTGTTCTTATCTCCCGATCCGGCGTTGCCCTTGGCCGGGGGCGTCTGAGCGAAGCCCTCCTTGGTGGCCTGGAGGAAGATGTTGCCCACCGTGAGGAGGAACTCCATACTGGCGCACAGATACACGTCCTGCACCACCGCGTTCAAGGAGATGCCTTCACGGCCCTGCTGGTAGTTGACCTCCGCCATCATCTTCTTTTCTGCACCGGGACGCAGCGCCATCATCCTGAAGTGGACAATGCGCAGGTTAACATGAAAACATAAGGATCGGAATTCAGCACCACAGGCTGTTTCAATTTATGTATCAAAAGTGTACAGTAATCCCTCGTTTATCGGGGTTCCAGACCCGACCCTGATAAGTGAATTCCGCAAAGCATTTTTATGTCCAATATTTTCAACCTGTTTGCAGCCTTCTCAATACAGTTTTTAACATTATTAGAGCCTTACAGACATGAAATAACAGCCCCTGAACACTCTTGTGTCTCTCGCAGAGCTGTGCATGACTGACACTCAGTGAGCAGTAGAATACTACGTATCATCACTTTGAATGCGTCTTCTGAGTGCCTTATATTGGTATTTTAGTTCATTTAGGCTTGAACATGCTTAATTTAGGCACAAAATACAGAAAAATTGCTTAAATATGCATATTAATGACTAATAATAGGCTGCATTTAACCAGGAAAAAGCATATCTGGGATTATTTGAGAAAAACCATGATGGAGTGAAGCGGTGCAAAGTGGCGAGGGATAACTGTGTAGTGCAGGCGTCTCAAACACGCGGCCCAGGACACTAGTTTGAGGCCCCCGCCTTGATATGAAAGTTTAATGTTAGTGCGGCCCGCGCAAGTTTGATATGGATGCTGTATGGTATCATGTACCCAGAAAAAAATATTACGTTTGATTAATGTTTATGTTAAAGGTTAAATAACTGTTAATAGTTATCCTCCCTATCCGTGTGGAAGTGGTAAGTTTTTGGCTATTTAAGTTTAAAGGAAATAACTTGAAGGCTACCGTTTAGGTTGCTAGCTCTCTAGTTTGCGAGTTAGCATGTGTCTCAAGACCCTGCAGTTGTTTATTACTGATTGATTTTCTTTATTCTTGATTTGTTTATTTATTTTTCATCTTATTTTATGCAGAAAAATAAAATTTAAGATATTTGAGAACAGTGGAATGTTTTGTCAGAGCTTTTATTGTAGAAAATCGGAACCAAAGCACTGAAAAAGTTTGTATATTTTTCTGTTTTTAATCAATGCGTTTTTTTTTTTTTTGAAAACCTGATGCGGCCCAGCCTTGCCCAAACCCTAGCTCCAGTGGCCCCCAGGTAAATTGAGTTTGAGACCCCTGGTGTAGTGATATACTGGCGCATGTGTAGCACCTTGAGCAGACTGTGTTGCTGTGTGGCCTCATGTCATCTAGAAGGCAGGTAGAAAGTCGGACCGAGGCCTTCATGGCGCTGTCGGAGAACATGGTGACGGAGGTGGAGATGGTGCCCAGGGTGAACTCGCCCAGCTTTAGCTGATCATCATGTGGGTCCAAAAACTGAATCTAAAGAACATGAACATGACTCTTTTTGCTTTTTGTGATGTCATTTAGGTGCTGACACATTGTGTTGGATGGTATTTTCTAACTGAAACGGATTACCTGGTTGGCGTTGGGCTGGTACAAGACCAGAGACATGGAGTCAAACTTGAAGTCGAATTTCATGGTGGTCTTCAGCCTGACGTTTTTGGGACCTTCCACCACAGCTGCAGTCACCACTTTGTTGCCTGACATCACAACGTTGCCACAAAATGTTTATTGTTGTTCGACTTTCATACTTAGCGGCTAAACAGGTCCTGCTAAAAAGGTCCAGTATTCAAATATTTATCACCAATTTGAAAAATCTAGTCTTGATACTGGAATTTAGGCAGTTAAAAAGTTTTCGTAAAGTACTACCTTTTAGCTGGTCTTGGTCATATACAGTATTAGGCCTCGACTTACTGCTGGCTCCTCCGGTGTTTCCTGAAGTGTTGTTGGGCTTGTTGGGTCCGATGTCGTCAGCAGGAGCATGTGGCGATGCGGGGGAAGCAATGTCAGACTTCTCGGTGAGATTTTCACAGAGAGTCCTCAGGGTAACTGTCATGTCACCCTGGCTGAGATTCAACTGTTGGGAGAAAAGTAGGAAAAGATGGAAAAAAGATGGGAGAAAAGATGGAAAAGTAGAAGTCATGCACGAGGAGGAAGGGATGGGACTCTCAGATCTGAAAGATTACAGAAGACAGTTACTATGGTACCGATTATGTCATTGTATGGTCATATCACCTCGTACTTCGGTACGTGACAAAAAAAACCCAACAAAAAACGTAAACTATGTTAGGAAAGCAGGAAGTGAACAAATGTAACAGTTACTGATTGTAAAAGTACCAGTCTTATGTCTTATGTTTTTATCTTTTTAGTCCTATTTTTTTGCTCTTAGTCTTTCTGCTTTTAACTCCAGTGTTTTGTTTTTATCTTTTTAGTCCTATTTTTTATGCTCTTAGTCTTCAGCTTTTAACTCCAGTGTTTCCTCAGGGGGGTCCTCCACACTGGGGGCTGTGTCGGGTCTGCTGAGGGGGTGCCATCCTTGGGTCCCTTCAACCCGGCCGGCTGGGGGTTCCTCCCTTTAAAGTGGGGGTTCGCCTGTCTGTCGGAGTCGGGGGGCCCGGGTGCTGGTCCCCCGATGGCACGGCCTGCAGCTCCTCCCAGTGTGGACGGCCCCAAAGGTGGCGTTTCCTTGTTCCTCAGTGCCATGCCATGTCTCCCTACTGTGTGTGATTGTGTGTGTGTGTGTGTGTGTGTGTGTGTGGGGGACTAGTATGGAGGGTGGGAAGGAGGGGCTTTCTTTTGTTTCTTTGTTTTTTCCTTTTAATTGTGGTAATTGTTTTCATTCTGTAAAGCACTTTGTGTTGCATGTCTTTGCAGGAAAAGTGCTATACAAATAAAGTTGATTTGATTTGATTTGAGATGGAGGGGTAGGATTTAATAAGCTTTGCTTCTTCCTACTCCTTTTGGACATGTGGAACTGGGAACTGATTGTGTGATGCATTCAATTGTAATCTGATGCATGTTCAAATTAAATTAAACCATTAACATTACCATCACAAGTGTCATATCCTGGGGCCCTTGCCCTGTTCCCCAGTCTCCTCCCTGTCTTTTTTGTCTCCTCAGACCCTCGTTTCCTGGCTGGAGGCGGAGCTGCTGAACGCACCTGAAGCCAATCACCCCACTGGCACTTAAGCGGACTGCAGACAGCTGGCCAACGCCGGATTATTGTGCTACCTACGCTACGATACCCATGCCGCTGCTCTTCCTAGTTACACCTGTTGTTTTGCGTTCAGCAGCGCTCGCCTTCAGCCAGCCTATCTTGTGTTTGTTTCCATGGTGCTCTTTCCCGACACCATCGCTTTTTGTTTCTTCCTTTTGGGCCGAATAAAAGCCTTGAGACGCACTTACCTGACTCCTGTCTCCGTGTCCGGAACCAAGACTCACCCCGCGACGTAACAGAATAATCCGGCCATAAGAATGGATCCCGGCGACACGGACCCGGTCAAAAAGTCCCTCCGTCTCCAAGCCATGCGCCTCTCCAAACAAGAGGAACTATTCGGCGCTCTCGGTGCCAGCGTGCAGAACTTGGCCGAGCAGCAAGATGCACGCATGGCCGCCCTCGAAGCTCAGCTCAACACGGTGCTCTCAGCTCTGCAGGTCCTCCCGGCTCTCGCCACACCTCCGGTGGCGGACGTCCCTCCGGACCCTTCCCCTCTGCCCATGGGGCCCAGCCCGGCCGCCGTTTGCCCCCAGCTCTCGAAACCGGAGCGATTCTCCGGGGACTCAGGTGACGTGCGCACCTTCCTGACACAGTGCGAGCTGCACTTCGAGCTTCAAGCAGCCGCCTTCCCCACGGAACGCGCTCGAGTTGCCTTTGCCACCTCCCACCTCACGGGCAAGGCGGGCGCCTGGGCCACAGCGGAATGGAGCCGGCGCTCGGCCATCTGCTCCTCATTCTCCTCGTTTGCCAAGGCCTTGGAGCAGGTGTTCCAGCGTAATCTCCCCGGCCCCGAGGCAGCGCGGACCCTCCTGAGGCTTCGCCAAGACAGGCTCAGCGTCTCGGACTACGCGATCGAGTTCCGCGCGCTCGCAGCCATGAGCGACTGGAACCCCTCAGCCCTCCTGGATGTGTTCTCCGACGGGCTCGCGGAACGAATCCGAGACCACATGATCCCTCTGGAGACGCCGAGCGACCTGGACGAGTTGATCGCCTTGGCCGTCCGCATCGAAAAGCGCTTGAACTTCCGCGAGCAGGACCGGCTCCTCCGTCGCGCCGCGCCGACCGTCGTTCGGAGATTCCCCGATGAGCGGCACCTCAACGACAGGCCGTCCGCCTCCATGGGGACAACACCTACGCTGGCTCCGGAGGAACCGATGCAGCTCGGCGGACATCGCCTCACGCCGGCCGAGAGGAGGCGTCGCCTTCGGCTTCGTCTCTGCATCTACTGCGGACAACCCGACCACAACATCTCTCGCTGTCCACTCCGCCCAGACAGCCAACGCTCACAAGCTACAGGCGCGCCCTCTCCTGGTTCGTCGGTGATCTCTCTGGCCGCGCCTCCTGTCTCGACCACGTCTGCTGTCAGCCGATTGCAGCTGCCAGGTACACTTTCCTGGTCTGATATCAGCGTAGATATCAAGACTTTTATCGACTCTGGCTCGGACGACTGCTTCCTCGACGAAGCATTTGTGGTTAGCTCGTCTATCCCTGTGGTGCCGCTATCTACGCCCAAGATTGTACGCTCATTGGACGGGCGCCACCTTGCTAAGGTCACTCACCAGACCCGCTCTCTTGTGCTCCGCCTATCTGGCAACCACGTTGAAAATTTATCTTTTTTCGTCATCCCCTCGCGCTCCGCTCCGGTGGTTTTAGGGCTTAATTGGCTAAACAGACACAACCCTCACATTGACTGGGCGAAGCCAGCCATAGCTAACTGGAGCATTTTCTGCCACACACATTGCCTTAGGGGGGCGTGTCCCCGTCTGCCGACCACTCGCGCCGCTACTCCCGAACCCATCGATCTCTCCTCGGTCCCCTCCGCCTACCACGATCTCCGTGACGTGTTCAGCAAGAGCAGGGCCATGTCACTCCCCCCTCACCGTCCGTACGACTGCAGTATAGATCTTCACCCCGGTGCCACACTCCCCACCTCACGCCTGTATAATGTGTCTAAGCCGGAGAGAGAGGCACTTGAAGAGTATATTTCTTCCTCTCTCGCGTCGGGTCTCATTCGCCCCTCCTCCTCTCCTCTAGCTGCCGGCTTCTTCTTCGTAGAGAAGAAGGACAAGTCACTCCGCCCATGTGTGGATTTCCGCGCCCTCAATAATATCACGGTCAAGAACAAATACCCACTTCCCTTGCTGGACTCTGCGTTTACCTCCCTTTACTCAGCGAAGTTTTTCACCAAGCTCGACCTCCGCAACGCTTACCACCTTGTCCGCATCCGTGAGGGGGACGAGTGGAAAACTGCGTTTAACACCCCCATAGGCCACTTCGAATACCTAGTAATGCCGTTTGGACTCACCAATGCTCCGGCCGTCTTTCAGGGCCTCATTAACGATGTTCTTCGAGATATGCTGGGTCGGTTTGTCTTTGTCTATCTGGATGACATCTTGATTTTTTCTGCCACGCTCGAGGAGCATATCCAGCAAGTGAGGCTGGTCTTACGTAGGCTCCTCGACAACAAGCTTTTCGTTAAGGCCGAGAAATGCACTTTTCATGCTTCGTCTGTGTCTTTTCTGGGATTTGTGGTGGAGAAGGGGCAACTCCGAGCCGACCCAGCCAAGATCCAGGCTGTGGTCGATTGGCCCTCTCCTACATCAAGAAAGGACCTTCAAAGGTTTCTGGGCTTTGCTAATTTCTACCGTCGCTTCATTCAGAATTTCAGTCGGGTCGCAGAACCTTTGAACAGGCTCACATCCTCTAAGATTCCTTTTGTGTGGTCCCCTGACGCTAATTCTGCCTTTGAATGTCTCAAGTCGTGCTTCACCTCTGCTCCTGTTCTTGTCCACCCTGACCCTCTCTCTCAATTCTTTGTCGAGGTGGACGCGTCCGACACTGGCGTGGGGGCGGTCCTCTCCCAGCGCTCCACCGCCGATCAGAAGCTGCACCCCTGTGCCTTCTTCTCTCGCCGTCTGACCCCGGCGGAACGCAACTACGATATTGGCAACAGGGAATTACTGGCCGTCGTCTTGGCCCTACAGGAGTGGAGGCACTGGCTGGAGGGTTCGGCGGTCCCCTTTGTCGTTCTCACTGATCACAAGAACTTGGCTTACCTCCGCTCCGCCCACAGACTTAACCCACGGCAGGCACGCTGGGCCCTATTTCTCACCAGATTTGACTTCACTCTGACCTTCCGCCCCGGTTCTCGGAATGGCAAGCCCGATGCCCTGTCACGGATGTACTCTCCGCCCTTGCACACACCTCCTCAGGAGACCATCCTCCCTCTGTCCCGCATCCTTGGGGGCCTTCAGTGGGACGTGGAGAAACGGGTGATGGACGCCCTGAAGGACTCTTCCCCTCCGGGGGGCTGCCCAGCTGGACGCCTGTTTGTTGCCCCTGACCTTCGCCCAGAGGTTCTTCGCTGGGCGCATGAGTCCAAGCTCGCGTGCCATCCCGGAGTTTCGCGCACCACCTTTCTCCTGTCGCAGAGGTTCTGGTGGCCTTCCCTGCGCTCGGACGTCACAGAGTTTGTGGCCGCTTGCTCAACTTGTGCCCGCAATAAGTCCTCCCATCAGGCCCCGGCAGGCCTCCTTTGCCCCCTCCCCATCCCATCCCGGCCGTGGTCCCACGTGGCTTTAGACTTTGTCACCGGCCTTCCCCCATCCAATGGGAACACGGTCATCCTCACCATTGTGGACCGTTTCTCCAAGATGGCCCACTTCGTCGCCCTCCCCAAGCTCCCCTCAGCCCTGGAGACCGCCCAGCTACTGGTCACCCACGTTTTCCGGCTTCACGGCATCCCTGTCGACGTCGTCTCCGACAGGGGACCACAATTTTCCTCTGCTGTATGGAAGGCTTTCTGCAAGGCTTTGGGGGCGACCGCCAGCCTGTCCTCGGGCTACCATCCTCAGACAAATGGCCAGTCCGAGAGAGCGAACCAGGACCTGGAGGCGGCCATCCGCTGCGTATGCCACCAGCAGCCTGCCTCATGGGCCATCAACTTACCCTGGATTGAGTATGCCCGCAACTCCCTGGTCAGCTCCGCCACAGGTCTCTCTCCGTTCCATGGGGCATATGGCTACCAGCCCCCAGCCTTCCCTTCTCTAGAGGCAGAGTCAGCTGTCCCCTCGGTGTCCGCCCACCTGCGCCGCGCCCGCCTGGCTTGGCGCAACACCCGGATGGCCCTGGCACGCACAGCGGAACGCAACCAGCGCCTGGCCAACCGCCACCGTGTGGCAGCTCCGGAGTACAAGCCGGGACAGAGGGTTTGGTTGTCCACTCGTGACCTGCCCCTCCACACCAGTTCCAAGAAGCTCCAGCCTAGGTTCATTGGCCCTTATCCCGTGGAACGGGTCATCAGCCCCACCTCGGTGTTGCTTAGCCTCCCGGACTCCCTGGGGATCCACCCCACGTTTCACGTCTCCCTCCTCAAACCCGTCAGAGTCAGCGACCTCAGCCCTCCAGATGTGCCTCCTCCTCCTCCCAGGCTTATCGACGGCCACCCCGCATTCTCGGTCAAGGCCATTTTGGACGTGAGAAGAAGGGGCAGGGGTTTCCAGTACCTGGTCGACTGGGAGGGGTACCGCCCCGAGGACCGTTCATGGGTCTCTCGGGCGCTCATTCTTGACCCGGACTTGCTTGCTAACTTTTACCGTCGTTTCCCCGAGAAGCCAGGTAGGCCGCCAGGTGGCGCCCGTCCTTAAGGGGGGGGTACTGTCATATCCTGGGGCCCTTGCCCTGTTCCCCAGTCTCCTCCCTGTCTTTTTTGTCTCCTCAGACCCTCGTTTCCTGGCTGGAGGCGGAGCTGCTGAACGCACCTGAAGCCAATCACCCCACTGGCACTTAAGCGGACTGCAGACAGCTGGCCAACGCCGGATTATTGTGCTACCTACGCTACGATACCCATGCCGCTGCTCTTCCTAGTTACACCTGTTGTTTTGCGTTCAGCAGCGCTCGCCTTCAGCCAGCCTATCTTGTGTTTGTTTCCATGGTGCTCTTTCCCGACACCATCGCTTTTTGTTTCTTCCTTTTGGGCCGAATAAAAGCCTTGAGACGCACTTACCTGACTCCTGTCTCCGTGTCCGGAACCAAGACTCACCCCGCGACGTAACAACAAGGCTCGATTGAGATATTGCGTATGGTTCTGTAAACCAAATTATTTTGCAAAGCGAAACGGGAACGTGCAAAGTGGTATTGGAGATTATGAGCTACACAAACGAAACAAATTACATGTGTCAAATGTGAGATGGGACGCTTTATATATATACTTTTTTCCCCATTTATTTTTTGGAAATGTGACAAGAGAGTGTTAATGGAAATACTAGAATATAATATCCCTGTGTCTTGCACTGTTCTATATCTGGGGAAACCTAATGTATGAGAAGAGACTATACAAGCAAATGATAGGTATCTGCGGCGAATAAAAAAGCCAAAATGAGCAAAGGAGGACACCCCACACAGTATGATAAAAATGCCATAATGAGGAAATGGGGAAAGGAGGACACCCCTACACAGTATCAGTGGACTGCGATGGCAGATTAAATCATAAAAGGAAAAACTGATGTATCACCTCCCAATTGGATGACATGGACAATATTTACACCCAATCAGCAACAAAATACTGGATATAAGAAAGACTGAAATTGAAATACTTATTTTGTGTTTGTATTTGACAAAAAAAATGTCCCATAAAAATTGAAGTGACCAAAAAAAAAAGCCATGCGCGTAATATCGTAATATCACTTACATTCAATGGCATAAGGTGAGCTGCGATGGCGATGTCGGGGATCTTGTTGTACCAGTTGGAAGAAAGATTTCTCTGAATTTTCAGGCTCAGGGAGACTGGCTTCAACAACTGGCTTTCACCCTGGAAGTCTCCATTTAGGAATGTGGTTCTGCACACACATATGTACAGCACAAGCACATCAGCTCCGATTAGGGTTTGATGCTGCAGATTCCATTACCAATCATTCATGTGTGAATTTGGACCAGTGCTTCTCAAATATTGCCGCTCATGCTCATACAGTCAAGTGTTGGAAACATTAGCTGGCGTTTGACTGATAATAACATCGTGAGCCTAGACAACTCACCATACTCAATCAAGTATTTTCTTCAAACGCCATATTAAGCTTTTTAACATCCTGAGAGATACATTTGGCAAAATTTATATCACTCTCACAAACGACGGGGAGGTTCCACACAGCAGACATGATTGTTTTGAGTGTGCCACGCCTGTGCAGTGTGAAGGAAAGCGGGTGGGAGACATTTGATGCACAATGCAATAGCACGATGCGACAGCACGGTGCGATAGCACGGTGCGATAGCACGATGCGATAGCACGATGCGATAGCACGATGCGATAGCACGATGCGATACCACGATGCGATAGCACGATGCGATAGCACGATGCGATAGCACGATGCGATAGCACGAGCCAGAGGTGATCGGTGCTGATTGGCATCTATCTGCATATTCACGTGCTTTGTCAGATTCTGATCGATTGGAGCGTCCCTTATCATTTTCGAACACACATACAGCACAAATCACAAACATTTTGTCTTTGCAAAGCCGAAAAAAAAAGGTTGCCTAACCTGTAAATCTTGAGATCAGTCAGCTTGACTTCAATGATGTCCACCACAGGTGGGACATTGACTTTACTTTTATAAGGCTGCATGGCAAAGTGGTTCTTCACAGAGAGGACGCCAAGGTCGGCAACAAGGACGTTGTTGGACGAGGAGGACTGGGGGAGGAAGATGATAGGCGCATTCAAGCGAACGTTGAGAGAGATCCTCGTGCTACGCCCTGACAGCTCCTTTACACCCGACGCCGCCTTCTCGGCCGCTTGGTGGGTCGCCTCGGCCACGGCCTCTTTAGCCTCCTGGAAGTTGTTTATGAATGCCTGCACAAGAAACGAGTCAAAGTGTAAGTTACCACAGACTTAACAAAGCTTCAATTGAGTCCTTCAAACTCACCAGTATGGAGGAGAGAAACTTGTTGAGAAAGATGACCTTGATGCACCCCACAGTCAGCGTGATGGAGGTGTCAACTTGAGACATATCCATGTAGGCATTCCCCTCTGTTGCACTTGTATAGTTGACCATCTGGAAGGAAAACACCTCCCTGTCTGCTATGGACACAGCCTTGGAACATAACCAGAAAATGTCAACAAGAATATATACTCTACTTGTGGTTATATTCAATTGTGGCTTTGGTCGTACCTTCTTATATAGAGCATTTTCATCACAGTCAAAGATCGTAATGTTCTTTAGGTTGGCCACGATCTTCGTATCTTTCTTCCTCATTAGAACCTCAGAAACAAGGCCTGGGCAGTTGGAAAAAGACCATGAGATATACGAACTTATCACATACTACAGTATTAATTGTCCCTGTACTCTAGAAACCGCCCATGAATGATACGGGAAAAGGCCGAAATGATACTGTGTCAAAGCCCAGGGCAGTGATACTGATAAAATATAGAGTTTAACCATGTCCAGTATCAGCCCCCGTAGCTGTCCACTCAGAGCGCGCTGCTCTGGTATCGTGCCCGTGAAACAACCAATCAGAGAGCAGCGCACGAGTGCTTAGTGCCTAGTGCTTCTCCAGTCACCAAAAAACCCAAACTTGATTAATGGAACTTTAATTGTCAGACATTGATAAGATAAGACTGTTGATAAAATATTATTGTTGAAATATTTTTGCAATTATTGTGTTTACACTGTTTAGATATAATACATGTAATAAACTGAACATTTTCTGGAAACAAAATGGTATTTTGATTAAATAGTATGTGATATTAAGCTCATGATTAAATAGTATGTGATAATAAGATCATCACATGGTTTGTCTGGTATCAGGCCAGGTATCATGCCCCCAAGTGTCAGTATCAGCCCGAGACCGAAAGTCGAGGGCATATACTGGCACGCGGGGGCATACTATTTAATCAAAAGACCATTTTGTTTCCAAAAAAATTTCTGTTTATTACATGTATTATATCTAAACAGTGTAAACACAATAATTGCAAAAATATTTCAACAATAATATTTTATCAACAGTCTTATCTTATCAATGTCTGACAATTAAAGTTCCATTAATCAAGTTTGGGTTTTTTGGTGACTGGAGAAGCACTAGGCACTAAGCACTCGTGCGCTGTTCTCTGATTGGTTGTTTCACGGGCACGATACCAGAGCCGCGCGCTCTAAGTGGACAGCTACGGGGGCTGATACTGGACATGGTTAAACTCTATATTTTATCAGTATCACTGCCCTGGGCTTTGACACAGTATCATTTGGGCCTTTTCCCGTATCATTCATGGGCGCTTTCTAGGGTACAGGGACAATTAATATTGTAGTATGTGATAATATGTGGGAATTAATAAAGTTTTGATGACTTTAATGAGTGCTAATGTAAATATGTTCAGTGCACCTCTCTGAAAAACAAACTCCAGGCTCGTACTGGTGGATGGTGGCTCTGTATTCACTTAGTATTTTTAATTTGATGTTGTTCCTGTCTTAGGTTTTACACAATACATAATAAATAAGATCCATTAGATCGCTGTAATGTCCGTATGTTTTATCGATGTGTTGACAATCTTTCCCAGGGACAGCGTAGTACTGTCAGTCGGTTGCTAGTCTTGCAATAGCCGGCGCTTGTCTCAACAAATTAATAAATGTAAAGATTTGCGACTGATTCTTATCGATTCTATCGATTCTTTCGGATATCCAGTCGTAATGGTTTATAGTTCACAACCTTAGTACTACTGGTTATTTAAAATACAGTACTCCCTCGTTTATCGCGGTTAATTATTTACGGACCTGACCATCAGAAGTGGATTCCTTATTCATAAATGCAATATTTTCATAGCATAGAAAACATGTTTACAACCTTTTAAATACATTGTTTAACATTAGAGCCCTCTAAATAGAAAATAACACCCCTATATCACTCTTACACAGATTGTTAACATAACATGCATGTTTTTGGAATGTGGGGGAAATAATAGTACCCGGAGAAAACTCACGCACGCACAGGGAGAACATGAAAACTCCACACAGAGATGCCCGAGGGTGGAATCAAACTTGGGTGTGGTTTGCGCGCTAATAAGACATATTAGAGATAAGGCATAGGCTGACATGTTGCTTGTTGTTTTCTGGATGCGTCTTCTCAATGCCTTATATTTGTATTTGTAGTTTTGTTAATTAATTCATTTTTATGTTTGAAAATGCAATATTTAGGCAAGGAATACATAAGATTTGGTTAATTCATTCATTCATTCATTCATTTTCTACCGCTTTTCCTCACGAGGGTCGCAAGGGTGCTGGAGCCTATCCCAGCTGTCTTCGGGCGAAAGGCGGGGTACACCCTGGACTGGTCGCCAGCCAATCACAGGGCACATATAGACAAACAACAATTCACACTCACATTCATACCTATGGACAATTTGGAGTCGCCAATTAACCTAGCATGTTTTTGGAATGTGGGAGGAAACCGGAGTACCCGGAGAAAACCCACGCATGCACGGAGAGAACATGCAAACTCCACACAGAGATGGCCGAGGGTGGAATTGAACCCTGGTCTCCTAGCTGTGAGGTCTGCGCGCTAACCACTAGACCACCGTGCTAAGATTTGGTTGAATCTTATTATTATTTTGTACTAATAATAAGCCCGAGTTGACCACAAAACAGCAATAATTTTGAAAAAGCTGTGATAAGGTGAAGGTGCGAAGAGGCTAGGGACTACTTTAATACCTTCAATGCAGATCTCGGAGATCCTGGCTTTCTCTCCTCGAATGAAAACCTTCAAACTACGGAGATCAGCTCTGACGTGCAGATTGGTTATGGCTGCAGTCTTTGGATTCTTTGTTGCTAGGAGAGCAAAAAACACAAAAGGTTCTTAAAAACAAGACTGTAAAGCTGATTATTATATTACTGATGATTAATATTATTATGGAAATGTTTAAGAGAAGTATATGGACATAACAATACTTTTTCTCTTGGAGACAGCAGATCCCTCCTTCTTCTCGTCCTCATGCTCCTCAATGTCATTGTCCTGGATGGTGGGGAGCTCTTCCTGCTTTTCCTCCTTCTTAGTGGACGGGGGGACTAGGTTGTTGAGGAAGTTCATAGTGTTGAGGAGCACTTCCGTGTGGAGATGAACATCCAAGGATGAGAAGGTCACCTGAAAGTGCATCGAATGTAAGCGTTTGTCAAAATAAAGCTGAGTCACAAATGGCCTCACCTTGAGGAGCTGCTCTGTGTTGTTGTGTAAGGACTTGAACTCGGGACCAGTCTTGTCAGCCTAAGAAAATCGGTTAGCATGAAGGGCTATTCCTAAACAACCACACTGTATCTGGTACAAATGGAATATGCACTTTAATATACTCCAGGGTCAGCATGTCAACCTCTGTGTTGTCCAAAGTAGTGAGTAGCTGGACCGCCCTTTGTTCAGAATCTACACCAGAAGACACGGAACATGCAAGGTAAAACTGCGATCAAGAAGCTTTTTTATCACACAAACAAACAGACCGCCAAATACCTTACCCATGTACTCCGGACATTTCAGGCAGATCTCCTTGAGGTAAGTGAAGGACGTCATGTCAAAGGTTCGCACTTTCAGCTCGGTGCCCAGACCCTCCACGTCCAAGTGGAGCACCGTGATCTCGTCCAGCCCAGACAAGCGACACAACTGGATAGAAAACTACAAAAAAAAAATACCATTGATGTAAGCAAAAGTGAGGACAAAGTAAGTACTTATATTAAATATTGTGTTGTGTGGTTGAATATGGTCAAATACTAGTAAAAAAAAAAGGCAATTAATTTAGCATTTCCAAGCATTTTTTGTTTCTTTCTGCTTTTTCCTGATGACTAAATGAACAAAATTATTACCGGTGATGTCTACTGGGTAATATGAGCATAAAGGTGACTATAGGGGTGTTATTTCATGTCTACCTGTCTCTAATAATGGTAAAAAAACTAATTTACAAGGTTGTCTATAAGTTTCAAAGCTACAAAAAGATTTCAATTATTATTATTATATTACATTGCCAAAAAAATATAGCATTTTTTTTTTCAATTTCCTACTGTTTCAACTTTTATAAATTCTCTTCCTGAAATTGTAACATTATTCCCATAATATTTTGACTTTTTTTTTTGCTTCACAAATTACAAAATATTCATTGTTTTGTTTGTTTTCTCATTTTATGATATTTTTCTTCAATATTGCAAGTTTATGCTACTAAAATGATGTTATTTTTACTCATAATATTACACCTTTTTTCCTCTTAATATTTTGACTTTATTCTTGTAAAATTTCTGTGGATATTTCCATTTTTGGTGCTGTTGTTTTTGTAAGTGTTGTTCGAATTCTATTTTTAGAATGTGCCCCAATGCCAACAAAAACAAACAGTATTTCGAATGATTGATTCAAAGCTTTTCTAACACCATTGTTCTTTTTTGGGGCATTCATTGTGTTTTTGTGTTGCCACCTTAGAAAGATGTGAATGACTATAGAGTCTGAAATTTCTGTTTGTCATAGTTGTTATGAGCAAAATAGTTTCTAAACGCAAACATCGATTGGATAATGTGTACAATGTGTAAAATGTGAACATACAGAACATACTGATGCACTTGCTCAAAAATGACCATGAATTATTAATGAGCTGCTTAAGCACCGAGGATATTCAACATGAAGACATTAAGTATTAATACATGGAAACAACAAAGTATGTCTGTCAACATTTCCGCTCACCTCGCTGATTTCAAATGTCAGGGCGAAGTTGGTCATGTTCTTCTGCCGCTCTTCCTGTGCCAGACTCTTTTTTCTGTGGAGGTCGCCGTAGCGAAGAGGCATGGGACTGTCGGGAAAGAACTGCTGCCCCGTGATGGGAGAGCTCGGGGCATCATAGAACAAGTCCTCTTCAGACCCTGAGGAGACAAAACAAGTTATCGTGTGTGTGGATGAGAGGATAGAGGATGTCCAGTAGACCAGTGATTTTTAACCTTTTTTCTAGCCACGGCACGTTTTTTACATTGGAAAAATCTTGTGGCACAACACTAACCAAAAATGTTACAAAATGTCACCACGACCTCACGCGTGCATCAATAAGTCTATCGGAGGAACAAGCTAGGTGTTGCCACACGGACCAATATTACATTGCTCTGCCAGTCTTTACACCACAGACACTCCACAGTAGCCACGTTTTTACATGACCAGTTTTTCTCTTTCCAAATGACCTTTCGGGAAACAATGGTATCCATGGAAAGGAATATTCCAATCTCTTGTCTAGATGCGCCGTGAAAATCAAACAGAATAGTCAATAGGGCATGCCCAGTAAAACGTAAACATCAACATCACATGATACCGACTTCGGGGAGTTATTCTTTCACTTGTTGGAATAACTCTGTATTGACAGTTTTTCGTCTGTCCAGTCTTGAAATTTAGTTTGAATCAAAAACAAACTTTGCTTAGTCCAGTGCCGATTGCTGGCCTCCATTTTTAAAAGTGAAGAACGCCTGGATCTGCGTGTTACGTCATATCTGAGCATGCGCTGAAAGAACGCACCCGGGATAAATTTAAACAGGAAAAGATCAAATTCAATCTTGCTAATATTTTATAATTAAACTCAAGACATGTTTTATATAGATATATATTTTCTTTTTGAATAAAACTGCACTTGTGAATGGCGTATAGAAGGGTTTAGATTCTGTTCCACAGATGGCGCTAATGCACATGAAAGCTGCTTGCCAACCGCCAATAAACAACAGAAGAAGAAAAACACCACGAAGAAGAACGCACCCTGACAACTTTCCGTTTGAGCGGATACAAGATACCTCAATCGGATTGGTTAAAGGAATATTCCATCCCTGTTCAATTCTTTCCGTTTGAGCAAATAAACCAAATGCAATTGGAATATTTGGGTCCATGTATACTATTGACATAATGGCTATTGATGCTCACCCAGTGAAGAAATGCTGATGGTCTCGCAGGACTCGAACAGGAGAGAGGAATGTTGTTCAGGTAAGGTCGGATGTCTCCTGGAGGCCAACTGTGGTGTGTACGGCTTGGTCTAAAAAGGACACAACATGCGAGCAGACCATAACTGAGAACATTAAGTGTCTCAGTATAAGTATCATTAAGTACACCACTCAATGGTGAAATTTTGCCGCAAAATAACTGTGGATTAACCAGGATTAATCTAGATACCTTATCCTTTGCTGTGTTTCGTGCGGCAGGTTTCTGCTCCGGTAGTGGGATGCTCTCGATCAGCTCCAGGACATTGCGAAGTTTAATGTCTGAGATTCGAAGAGAAAGCAGGGGGAGTTCTCCAGACATCTTATATCTGCAACGAGCAAATGCGGGAAACTCAGTCTTAGGAATTTTTTTTTTTTTTCTTCTCCACGCTCACACTTACTTTGACATGCGTGAGTCTGTGACTACCATGGCCCTGCTGAACACCACTTTTAAATCCACCGGCTCCAAGATGTGGAGTGGTGACTGCTTCTGCTCACGAGCCATTCTCCAGTTGCCGTCTAGTACAAAAAAAACAAAAAAAGGAAATGGTTAAATACATCCTATTTAGTCAAAAACATGCATATTAAGCACATTTCACATTTCCTTGGACGATATTGGGCATTTTTAAGCATAAAAATGATGAATTGCAGTCTACACTGACCACTAGGTGTCACTAGTAACACACACACCAGACTTCATTATCGACAACAATTATTGCAGGTTTGAATTCTCACAACACCCACAATAACAATTATCATCATCATCACAATAACAAAAAACGGGCAACTGTTGTGGCCGTGCTCCAGCTAAAACTCAACTCTGAATCCCCGACATCACTTCCTGTCCACAACTCTAGAAGGCATTTATTGAAAGACACACAAGGACGAGTCTTATTTATATCTTAGATGGATTAATATAGCTACTGTATTGGGTAACATAGGGGTTAGGGTGCATCAAATTTGAATGGGAAATTTTAATTTCATAATATCAATTTGGGGGCAGCACGGTGGTCTAGGGGTTAGCGCGCAGACCTCACAGCTAGGAGACCAGGGTTCAATTCCACCCTCGGGCATCTCTGTGTGGAGTTTGCATGTTCTCCCCGTGCATGCGTGGGTTTTCTCCGGGTACTCCGGTTTCCTCACACATTCCAAAAACATGCTAGGTTAATTGGATACTCCAAATTGTCCATAGGTATGAATGTGAGTGTGAATGGTTGTTTGTCTATATGTGCCCTGTGATTGGCTGGCGACCAGTCTAGGGTGTACCCCGCCTTACGCCCGAAGACAGCTGGGATGGGCTCCAGCACCCCCGCGACCCTCGTGAGGAAAAGCGGTAGAAAATGAATGAATGAATATCAATTTGGCTGGCATTTCATTTTTTTCTAATGAACATAAAAATGTCTTCTACAAAGTTTTGAGAAAATCCATTGAGATTTAGGGGTGCCACCTCACACATAAATACATAAACTCTAGTCTAATTGCCAAAAAGTTGATCTGGAAATGTTGAGTACAATGAACTTCTATACAACATCATTTTTTATAGGGTTATTAAAGTAAATATATTTGTTTTCTCTTTGGGCAGATTGGGTATTTCTCAGAATTCTCAGAATTCAACTTTCAAGACTGTCCTATTGACAAAATGAATGGCGGTAAATGGGACGTGTACCCTGAATTTTATGTAGCAGTGATGGATATTTGACATACATATAAAGTTTAAACATTTTGTTTTTTATTTTATTTGTATTGTAAACACAAGGGGCAATAGTAACATATTTAAATAGCAATTCATGGCGACCATTGAGCACTGTTCACCACTTTATTCCACAAAAACAGATGTAAGGTGGCACCCCTAAATAATCATGTATTGGAAAAATATTTGTATGTGTTGTTTCTACATATATTGGAACACTTTTAGTACCCAGCCATATCAAAATTCAATAATTGTGTTTTTTTGATGCACCCTGATAGGGGTGTTATTTCATGTCTAGAGAGCTCTAATGATATTAAAACCCCTGTCTAGAAAGTTGTCAACAAGTTTTCTATGCTCTAACTACATAAATATTTGATTCATAAATAAGGAAGACGTCACGGCGGTCTCGTGGTTAGCACGCGGACCTCACAGCTAGGAGGACCGGGGTTCGATTCCATCCTCGGCCATCTCTGTGTGGAGTTTGAATGTTCTCCCCGTGCATGCGTGGGTTTTCTGCGGGTACTCCGGTTTCCTCCCACATTCCAAAAATATGCTAGGTTAATTGGCGACTCTAAATTGTCCATAGGTATGAATGTGAGTGTGAATGGTTGTTTGTCTATATGTGCCCTGTGATTGGCTGGCGACCAGTCCGGGTTGTACCCCGCCTCTCGCCCGAAAACAGCTGAGGCTCCAGCACCCCGCGCGACCCTCGTGAGGAAAAAGCGGTAAAAAATGAATGAACGAATGACTAAATAAGGAATCTTAGCGACAATTCATTTATCACAGTCGGGGGTGGAACCAATCAACAGCGATAAACGAGGGCTGACTGTATTGTGATTTCAGATCCAACAAAAATGCTGCACTTCCTCTTGTGCTATGCTAGTGCTATGTGCTACGCTGTGCAATGTTGTGCATGCACCTGCTTTGCTATACAGGAACTGAAGGCTGTTGAGTTGTATGTCAAAGCTGTCGTAGGCTCTCAACATGATGTCTTCAATTCTGCTGGAGCCCACTACAAGCTGGGGCAGATGTTTCTTGCTCTGACTGGACATCTACAAAGACAAAAACATAATTACTTGTAGCGCCAACGTTTTGCTGTTGTCATTTCCTTCAGTAAAACCACAATCTTGATGAATGTTGTCACAACAGGAAAGCCCAAACCGTCCCTAATTTTGGCTCTACTTGCTGCGTTTTTGCCCACTGCTTTTACCTGTAAGTGTCCAAGATCAAGCAGCATGATGTTCTGAGTGCCACTGTAGAATCCAGTCTCTGGGATGATGATGTAAGAGGCCATCAGGTTCACTCTGAGGTCCAGAACCTTTTGCGTCTCTATCACATACATTAGACCTAAAGGGAAACAGAAGGGATAAAGATTTTTATATATTTTTATATATTTTTTTTATTTTATTTTATATATATATATTTTTTATATTTTTTAAATATATTTTAAATATATTTTTAATATCTTTTTATATCTTTTTATATCTTTTTATATCTTTTTATATATATATATATATATATTTAGTATTTTTTTATATATATTTTTTATTTTTTATATATATTTTTAAATATATTTTTAATATATTTTTATATAATATATATTTTTTTAGTATTTTTTATATATATTTTTGTATTTTTTTTATATATATTTTTGTATTTTTTATATATATTTTTAATATATTTTATATATTTTTAATATATTTTTATATATTTTAATTAAATTTATAGATTTGTGGTGAATGAGTTGCAAATAATGACAAATTATGCACTGAGCAGCCAGGACAGAGACATGTGCAACACTTTTGTGGCTCCGCTCCCACTGAAATGCAATGGAGCTTTTGGACTAACTAACCAGTGGCTGTGCGGTCTCGGAACTGCTCCAGTTTTATCAGCGTGGCGTTGGTGAGCTCGTCCAGCTGAAGGTTATCGGGAGGCATAAAGAACGCCGCCATGGCGTTTACTGTTTTCTGCACACACAGGAAATACATTCATGTAAGTTCTTTTACGCGACATCCAGGAAAGGACGAGCGGTCTGCGGACGGCACTCACGGCGTCGTAGATTATTTCCAGCGGTTGCGATTCGGCGTAGAGGCGCTGGTTGGCGCTTTCATCCAGAGGGTTGGTCTCAAATAAAATGTTGAGCAGCGGCCTCCCTGATCCCGTGGCCGCCGATGGCGACAGGAGGGTGGGGGCGGGCCGGTCGTCAGCGAGACCGGTGACCTCGAACAAACTGACCTGGGCTGTGAATCTGGTGAAAAGGAGAAAAAGATGTATCGGCACAGCACTTTTTAAAGTTTCATGAGTGTTTAACATTCTTCAAATTCAAATGAGACACACTTGAGGGCTTGTGCTCCAGATCTTTGTGTCAGGTCAGATTTCAGCTCTCCAACGGTCAGCTTGATGATTTCCTCTTTACCCTTGCTGTGTTTGAGTGAAATGCTCAGCTTTTCCATGTGGAACTTCACCTTCATGTCCTCAAACTACAGTATGAAACAAACTACAGTATGAAACAGGCCGTGAAAACTATTAAGGTGCTGTTAAAGAAGTCATTCAGGAAAAGTCGCAACAATAATGGTGGAAGCAAATGGAAAAAAACATGGTCCGACTTTACAATAAGGTCTACAAAAATACAATAGTTACTAATGAAGTAATGACATTGAGTTTGTCATTACGAAGGCACATGAAGTTGATGACTAGTTATTGAAGAACTAAGGCGCATACATTAAGAGTAGTTACTGATGAACCAATGAGTGCCGACTGAGGAACGAAGGTACATACTTTATAGTAGTTATTGAGGAACTAATGATGAACTCATGAGTAAAGCAGTTACTGAAGCACTATGGTATATACATTTAGAGTAGTTACTGAGGAACTAATGAACAACTACTGAGTAGTTACTGGGGAACTAAGGAACATACATTTAGAATAGTTACTGAGGAACTCATGAACAACTCACGAGTAGAGTAGGAACTGGGGAACTGAGGCACATACATTTAGAGTAGTTACTGAGGAACTGAGGCACATGCATTTAGAGTTGTTACTGAGGAACTAATGAAGGACTAATGAGTAGAGTAGTTACTGAGGAAGTAATGAACAACTAATGAGTAGAGTAGTTACTGAGGAACTGAGGCACATAAATTTAGAGTAGTTACTGAGGAACTAATTAACAACTATGAGTATAGTAGTTACTGAGGAACTAAGGCACATACATTTAGAATAGTTACTGAGGAACTAATGAACAACTAATGAGTAGAGTAGTTACTGAGGAACTGAGGCACATACATTTAGAGTTGTTACTGAGGAACTAATGAAGAACTAATGAGTAGAGTAGTTACTGAGGAAGTAATGAACTACTAATGAGTAGAGTAGTTACTGAGGAACTGAGGCCCATAAATTTAGAGTAGTTACCGAGGAACTAATGAACAACTAATGAGTAGAGTAGTTACTGAAGAACTAAGGCACATACATTTAGAATAGTTACTGAGGAACTAATGAACAACTAATGAGTAGAGTAGTTACTGAGGAACTAAGGCACATACATTTACAATAGTTACTGAGGAACTAATGAACAACTAATGAGTAGAGTAGTTACTGAGGAACTGAGGCACATACATTTAGAGTAGTTACTGAGGAACTAATGAAGAACTAATGAGTAGAGTAGTTACTGAGGAAGTAATGAACAACTAATGAGTAGAGTAGTTACTGAGGAACTGAGGCCCATAAATTTAGAGTAGTTACTGAGGAACTCATGAACAACTAATGAGTAGCGTAGTTACTGAGGAACTAAGGCACATACATTTAGAATAGTTACTGAGGAACTAATTAACAACTAATGAATAGAGTAGTTACTGAGGAACTAATGCACATTCATTTAGAGTAGTTACTGAGGAAGTAATGAGTAATAGTGCTGTAACAATATCTGGTATCCACATGGAACACACAACGTGACACAAATTGAGCAAAAGGCAAACAGGAAAGAGATGAAGATGAAATAAATAGATTCAGTTCCCATCTGTTTCACTTAGAGTCGGGCCCTCGGAAGGAATCAATGACACTGACCAAGGCTCCACTGTATATACTGCAGCGCTCCATTTGGCTTACCATTGAAAACGGAGCAAAAATACATAAAAAAATGTCATTTTTCAAAAATAGGGGTCAAAGGTAAAAGGCGGCATCGTGTGCAACATGTGGGTGAGGAGCAAGGGAATCAATCAGTAAAAAGCTATTTAGATGGTGTTGAAAGAGACACTCACATCCTTTGGGAAATTGGAATTAGCAGCAGTCTCGCTGTATCCGATGGCAGTGTAGAGCTTTGCTTTTTCTTCTGCGGTTAACAGCTCATCAAAGGCTATGTGGAAACAGAACATATAATAAGAACATTAATATTAATACGGTACGGTCGCCCTGTGCTACATTGACTTTTGAACATCACTCTCCAACAAAAATGAATCACTTTTGACTATGACCTGTTATTAGTCATAAAACATTAAAAGACAAGTCATATGTAGCATTCTGGACATGACATAGTGGGAAAAAAATGTTATCCTCCATTCTGTGTAGAAGTGGTAACTTAGTGGCTTTGTCCTTCTTCCCCACCCAACAATTAGAAAACAATAAAATCCTGATGTAGGCAATCAGGTCTATTGATAGTATAATCTAGCATAGCATAGCATAGCATAGCATAGCATAGCATAGCATAGCATAGCATAGCATAGCATAGCATAGCATAGCATAGCATAGCATAGCATAGCATAGCATTATTATTATTGACACCAAGTGGCCAGTGACGATGACAGTTCATAAACGTCTCGTCTTTACATTTACTAATACGGCATAGTCAACCATTCATTCATTCATTTTCCACCGCTTATCCTCACAAGGGTCGTGGTCATGCTGGAGCCTATCCCAGCTGACTTCAGGCAAAAGGCGGGGGACACCCTGGACTGGTGGCCAGCCAATCACAGCACATATAGACAAACAACCATTCACACTCACATTCATACCTATGGACAATTTGGAGTGACCAATTAACCTAGCATGTTTTTGGAATGTGGGAGGAAAGCGGAGTATCCGGAGAAAACCCACACATGCACGGGGAGAACATGCAAACTCCACACAGAGATGCCAAAGGGTGGATTCGAACTCGGGTCTACCAGAAAACAGCAATTAATTCTTCATTTCTTTGTGAAAAAATTAGATTGAGTGAGGTAGTGACATAATACAGTAATATTGACATATTCTGAAAAATTAACATGTAATCAAGAGCGCTCTTGTCGCACGCACAGCACCCAGCTCATTAACCGACTGTACCTCCAGATTTGGGCTCTGGTGTTTGGGTCTCAGGCGATGCTCCCCAGTTCCACATCCAGCTGATCCAACCTTGAGACTCCTCTTCTTCCATTTTCAAGCCCGGCCGAAAAATATGCAGCCCTGCCTTGCTTGCCTGTGTAGAAATAAGAAGTGCTGTGTAATACTGCTACTACTACATGTAGTTAATACAATTATTATGCAGCCATATGTTTCAGTGAAGATGCACCAGCGTTAAGATCTCACTGTACCTCCACTTCAGCCTGCTGTCTTGCCAGTGTGATGTTAAAAATATCCATTTTTTTCTCAAGCTCCTGAGAACAAAAAACAGGAAACATATTCAACACTTCTCCTGTAGCAGAAATGCTACAATAGATCCTCGCCTATTTGCTGTTTGGCACTCACTCCACTGCTTGTATACACATTTCTTCTCAAAATAATGACTTTTTTCTTTTTTGTGAGAAAACCTGGAAAGTTGGGCATTTTCTCACAAAAATGTGGTTGTTTTTAACATTTACTATACCGCTTGTCCACACTAGGTGGTCAGTATGCTGGAGTCTATCCCAGCAGTCTTGGGGCGAGAGGTGGGATACATCCAGTTGCCAGCAAATCACAGGGCACATATAGACAAACAACCCTTCATACTCACATTCATACCTATGGACAATTTACAGTCTCCAGTTAAGCTAGCATCCAAAATGATCACATACTGTAATATCAGGAGATACTAGGCCCACCTCTAGCTCCTTGCATATCTCCTCACTGGGTTTCTTGCTTGTGATCTTGACCTTGTAGAACTCGCGATAGCGCTTCACCATCCTACGGTGCCGCTGAATGTGGTCCCATGACCACATGTGCAGCCGAGGCTTGACATCCACCTCCATGACACTCGTGAGGATGTACTTCCACCTTTAAAAAAAAAAAACAAAACAATAATAATAATAGCAGGAAGATATGCAATGAAAATGAATGTGCTAAACAGGGTCTCACCATAAGTTGGCATTATTGTGAACAAAGACCTCGGGTCTGTACTTCCTATATGGCAGGTTACGGGACATCATGTCCACTGAGCCTAGTAGCTCCAGGATGCTGATGTACTGAGGGGGGAATCAACACAGCCATTACTACTACTACTACTAACAATACACAGTGGCGTTACACACATCCTACCTGGGGCCTGTTAAGTTCAATAGCCACCTCACTGAGATTGACAATGAGATCCATTTTAGGGGATGAGAAGTCCACTTCACACCTGGGATTCATGCAAAGTTTAGCATCCGCTGAGATTGGACGAAAAACTGCAGCAGTAAAACAAAACAGAATGGGGAAAAAAAAGCGTGCTTAAAACTTGTATCCCAGCTCACTTCAGATGAGAGTATTTAGCCAAAATTCATTCATTCATTTTCTACCGCTTATCTTCACAAGGGCTGCGGGGGGTGCTGGAGCCTATCCCAGCTGTCTTCAGGCAAGAGGCGGGGTACACCCTGGACTGGTGGCCAGCCAATCACAGGGCACATATAGACAAACAACCATTCACACTCACATTTGGAGTCGTCAATTATAACCTAGCATGTTTTTGGTATGTGGGAGGAAACCGGAGTACCCGGAGAAAACCCACGCATGCACAGGGAGAACATGCAAACTCCACACAGAGATGGCCGAGGGTGGAATTGAAGTCAGGTCTCCAAGATGTGAGGCCTGCGCGCTAACCACTATTCCACCGTGCAGCCTTGGGAAGCACAAATCCAAGGAAATACAGCTGGAATAGGTGCAGATTCTGGAAGATCTAGTAGCTGCTCTATAGGAGTCCATAACCCAATACAAAGGGTCAAAAAATGAGCATAATAGGTCCCCTTTAAATATAAGTATAAATATAAAAGTGTTAAAATACGATTGGTAGGTGGTGCAAAGCTGTTAAAGCCACTATAGGAAACAATTGGACTTGAAAGCAGCAGATTCAAGATGACGTGTTGCGATCATCTGCTGGGGAAAGTTAGGAGGATGAAAAACTACTTTTAATATTTCTTACTGTATACTAGCTGGGATGGGGGGGGGGTTAAGAGACAAAGGTTGGTTACTTTTTGGGGATGACACTTGATTAACGACTGGTTAGTAATTTGCAAACTCCACACAGAGATGGCTAAGGGTGGGATTGAACTCAGGTCTCCTAGCTGTCAGGTCTGCGTGCTAACCACTTGACCGCCGTGCAGCCCTTTAGCCAAAATTAAAATCTAAAACTATGCCACAACATAAAGACAAAAAAAAAATTGCTTTACGTGAAAATAATTTATTTACAAATGTAAAACCACAAACTATTGACAATTGTCACATTTGGCACTGAACTGTGTGAGTTAAAATTTGCCCTCCATGTGTCATCGGCTATGCTGTCATTCAAATCTTGACACTTGAATTGTGTTTCATTTTGTTGGTGAAAATGTGAAAATGGGGCTGACACTCACTGAAATCATGGCTGGAAGGAAGAGGCCCCCCGAGGTCCATGCTTCTCTGGAGACACCCCTATGAATAGATCAGAATAGAGAGGGGAGCTACACTTCATGTTCCTTATCCACACATGGAGTGTGTGAATCCAGGTAGGCGAACAAAAACATTAAAGAAACAAAAATAAATAAATAAAACTAAAGTTACTCACCAAGGCCTCATCCGGACTGTGATTGGAGAAGAGGACAGAGTCGACGTTCCAGTAGGCAAACAGTTTATCTAGTTTAACCAACTGAGAGGAAGGAAACATGCATGCAATTAGAAGTGTGCATCCTGATAATCACTCATGCAGCCATGGCAGCAAACGACAAGAACCGTGTTACCTTGTAGAAAAGCCTGGCATGCTCATCCAAAAGACAAGGGTTCCAGTTCTCATCTGAGGTCTACGGGGACAAAGAAAGGTTAGTATATCGTGTGCTGCACATAAAACAGAACAGAATGGACGTCATGTGACATTACCTGGAGGCTGAGGTTGCCCAGAGACACACCAAAGGACAAAGGACATAATGGATTGGTCACCTGAGGAGGAAGATATTTTTCACTCCACTGTTAGGAATGGAATATTTTCCTAGGCACTGCAACATATTTGCAGAGTCAATTCAAGGCCTTTCACTTACTTTTTTGTTATTTTCGCCTAAATGTCCACATAATGTAGCATATATGCTACAACACAATTTTCCAACACAATTTTGATGATTAAAAACAGGCTGCAGGTCGCACTTTAAACACCCGTGTGTCTATGCAATGGCGACAGCGTCACTCACGTCATCCTCATAGCGAACATGGATGTTTGAGATCTTCACTTGGAGATTTTTGATGACCTGAGTGACGAGCTTTTCCACAAAAGTGTCCTGCTTGTGGAGCAAAGGGTTCCCTGTCAAATTAACAGAATACAAAAGATGACTATTGACTAGAGTACATTTCTTGAACTTTTGTTCCCCCCGCTGCAGCCCGTTTAGACACTCACCTATTTCAGCCGCTTTCAGCTTTGTCTCCTCGATTCTCTGCAGTTCCCTTTGACGTGCCTCCTGAAGCTGCTTCTCCTCCTTTTCCTGGTCGTATTTGATACCTGCAGACACCATGATGCATCAACTACTTTGCTGATGCAGTCTTCATAGTTACATCGTATAACAAAGGACACGGACTGCATACTTACTTGCCGTCGGGACTATGAGCAGGAAGACGCCATCCAGTGTGGCCTCCACTGATTGGGTGTAAAGGTTCTTCCATGGAATCTTGAGCTCCAGACGTCCTAGCACAATAAATTACGTGATATTCATCCACAACAAGACAAATGTCCAACATGAGGAGCAACACACTGAAATATCTTACCTATGTGTCCAGCTCTTACTTTAAAGGGAATGTCAAGTTGACTCTGAACATAAAAAAACATGTTATTTTTTTTGTACATGCATTCACAGTATGTGTGCAACTTACCAATGCATTTTCCTTAATTTCAAGATTTGTAAGCACAGCGTCACCTATAATGTGAAAAAAACAAATTTAATATAACTGATTGTTACCATGCAAACTTCCAAGTACACAAAACAGCACACCTACAAAGATGGCGGACAGGTGGCAGCACACAAGTCCCATTTAACTTTCGGACTTAACCGCCTCCTCACCTCCACCCGCTCCCGTCAACACATTACCCCTGTCCTCCAAAACCTCCACTGGCTTCCCATTCCCCAACGCATTCACTTCAAAATTCTTCTCATCACCTACAAAGCCCTCCATGATCTGACCCCCCCCCCATATCTCACAGAACTGCTCCATCCAGACAATCCCCCACGTCCCCTTCGCTCCTCAGACTCCAACCTCCTGGCACTCCCGTGTAAGACCAAGCTCCGAACCTGGGGAGACAGAGCTTTCTCCATCGCTGCCCTCTTTGCCCCATTCACTCCGTGCTTGCCCTGACCTTCCCAGTTTCAAAAAACAACTAAAAACCCACCTCTTTAAATCTGTTTTTAATATCTAACTTTTTATATCGGACTGCTGTGTCCCGCCCCGCTTTTACTCATGTTTTAACTGTGTATTAACGAATGAATGTTGTATTTTAATGTATCTTTTACTCTGTTTTACTTGCTTTTATTCAACTAAATACTTCTGTAAAGTGTATTTGAGTATTTTGAAAAGCGCTATACAAATAATATGTATTATTATTATTATTATTAACATGAAATGACTGAGAATATTGACTTATCATGTTGGAAATTAAATCGGCTCACGTACCACTTGTTGGGAATTCCTGATTTAGAGGATCTTTGAGTAGCATTTTTGGAGCAGGTGCTCCAAAAACGACAGCACAACTCGCCTGTCATGTAGCTATTCTTTGCCCTGCAGTTTTTTAAGTAAGTCCTACAAACAGCATAGTGGTCCTCCACGAGAACACAAGAACAGTTTCTTCCCGTCTGCTGTCAGCCTCATCAACAAGGCCTCATTCTGCCACTTTGACACTTTCACTATATGCGTTACATTAACGCCCAGTTTGGAATCAGACTGCACTTCCGGAATAACAAACAAAAAACAGACTGTGTACGTATATTTATACTGTTATTCTGTATATTTTTGTATTTTTCATTCTTTTTTAATAGATGTGTATGCACCTACTATACCAAAACAAATTCCTAGTATGTGTTTGATCATACCTGGCAATAAACCCTTTTCTGATTCTGATTCATATAGGATCTTTGACTAGTGTTTTGACAAGAATGCGTATGTCACATAAAAAACAAAAACAGCTACAACAAGTAGGCTTTTGACATGAGCTTAAACAAATATGTAATTCTTAAAAACACAAGGATGAAGGCCCAAAGTAATTTTTGAGAATTTTTGAGAAGCACTGTCCTGGAACTCTAAAATCATCAATCGAATAGACGGTTGTGAAAGAGTTTTCTCATGTGAAAGAATAAGCGAATATTGGAAACAACCTCACACGCCCTGTTTGTATGACTTTTTGGAGACGTCTGTAAAATAAATACAACAAATTGTCTGTAGGAAAGGGTGTGACCGTCAACTTAATCGCTGCGAAACTCGCACCAGTCAGGCTACATGCAGCTTTGCACTGGAAATGGGCGTTGATTCAATGCAAGTAGCTGTGAGAAATTCAAAAAGCGGACTATTTAAGCCATAATACATAATTCGGTACCATTGTCCAAGACATGTTGTACACATTTGATTGATTTTGTTGAGCAACGAACTCACACTGACAGCTGAAGTCGCTCCTCTGTGGCGCATGGCGGCCAATGTCAAGCTTGACGTAAGCTAGCTAGCTAGCTGGCTAGCTTAGCCCCAATTGAAATAATAGTAAAAATAAGTGTTTTTTACCTCCCCATATGCCGAGTTTAAGCTGCGAGCTGTCAAGGTTGACAACGTAGTCCCCCAGGAATCTGTTGAGGACGTCTACAACGACGCTTTCGAAGACCATTTTGGACCGCTTCTCATGTACCTGCCACCATGTTTACATTCTCAGCTCACAAGTGTTTTACCCCCCGACGTCACGTGACGTAGCGTAGTGGGCGGGGAAAACGACTGGCAAGTCCAAGCTACATCGCTTCCATTATTTATTACGCTGCTACGTCCATTGCCATAAAAGTTATTACACTAGTACTTCCGTAAGCCCAGTAATGTATCGATCACTCTAACTCCATGATTCGTCATGATACAAACACATCTAAGTGCAAGGAAAGCAAAACCGTAAGTGACGTAGAAGTGACGTCACAGCATCGCCACAGGACCATACCACTTTACAAAGCGAGTCATGCTTATTATGTGACGTCACAATTTGGAAAACGTCATACATATTAAAATCAAAAAAATTTTCTTTCACTCGTTTACCCACAAGGGGGCAACACAAGTCTTTTTGTTCTCGTTTTCAAGTAGTATAGAAAATACACAATACTATATTGTATTGATTAATATAAATAGAAATTTAAAAAAAAAAAACTAAAATTAAATACTGTTAATATGAAGCGAAATAAATGATTCAAAATGTAAAAAATATTCATTTAAATGCTAAATAATTTAAAACATTTGAATCGGATAACTTTCAAGTCAATTTGAAATTATATTTGAATTTATTTTTAATTACATTTGTATTTATTTTTATTATTTTTAATGATTACATGATTTGTCTATTTAAATATTTCTCTTTTATGTTATGAAAGCACCATTAAAAGTGTTGTGGAATTAAATTAAATAAAATGTGATTATTAGATTATTAGTTCAATTGTGAAATTGTTTTCCTAATAAGAACGTTTTTTTCCCAGAACATATAAAATCTAAAATTCTGCTTAAGTAAGTCAAATAACTAATAATTTTTAAATAATTTTCTATATTTAAATATTTCTCTTTTATGTTATGAAAGCACCATTAAAAGTGTTGTGGAATTAAATGAAATAAAATGTGATTATTAGATTATTAGTTCAATTGTGAAATTGTTTTCCTAATAAGAATTTTTATCCCCAGAACATATAAAATCTAAAATTCTGCTTAAGTAAGTCAAATAACTAATAATTTTTAAATAATTTTCTATATTTAAATATTTCTCTTTTATGTTATGAAAGCACCATTAAAAGTGTTGTGGAATTAAATGAAATAAAATGTGATTATTAGATTATTAGTTCAATTGTGAAATTGTTTTCCTAATAAGAATTTTTTTTCCCAGAACACATAAAATCTAAAATTCTGCTTAAGTGAGTCAAATAACTAATAATTTTGAAATAATTTTCTAGATTTAAATATTTCTCTTTTATGTTATGAAAGCACCATTAAAAGTGTTGTGGAATTAAATTAAATTAAATTATATGTGATTATTAGATTATTAGTTCAATTTTGAAATTGTTTTCCTAATAAGAACGATTTTTTCCCAGAACATATAAAATCTAAAATTCTGCTTAAGTAAGTCAAATAACTCATAATTTTTAAATAATTTTCTATATTTAAATATTTCTTTTTTATGTTATGAAAGCACCATTAAAAGTGTTGTGGAATTAAATTAAATAAAATGTGATTATTAGACTATTAGTTCAATTGTTCAATTGTTTTCCTAATAACGATTGTTTTCCCAGAACATATAAAATCTAAAATTCTGTTTAAGTAAGTCAAATAACTAATATTTTTTAAATAATTTTCTATATTTAAATATTTCTCTTTTATGTTATGAAAGCACCATTAAAAGTGTTGTGGAATTAAATTACATTAAATTAAATGTGATTATTAGATTATTAGTTCAATAGTGAAATTGTTTTCCTAATAAGAACGATTTTTTTCCCCAGAACATCTAAAATCTAAAATCCTGCTTAAGTAAGTCAAATAACTTATAATTTTTTAATAATTTTCTATATTTAAATATTTCTCTTTTATGTTATGAAAGCACCATTAGAGTGTTGTGGAATTAAATTAAATTAAATTAAATGTGATTATTAGATTATTAGTTCAATAGTGAAATTGTTTTCCTAATAAGAACGATTTTTTTCCCCAGAACATCTAAAATCTAAAATCCTGCTTAAGTAAGTCAAATAACTTATAATTTTTTAATAATTTTCTATATTTAAATATTTCTCTTTTATGTTATGAAAGCACCATTAGAGTGTTGTGGAATTAAATTAAATTAAATGTGATTATTAGAATATTAGTTCAATTGTAAAATTGTTTTCCTAATAAGAACATTTTTTCCCCAGAACATATAAAATCTAAAATTCTGCTTAAGTAAGTCAAATAACTAATAATTTTTAAATAATTTTCTATATTCAATAGAAGTGTTTGGTATCAATTGACTCCCTTGCATGATATGAAGCAAAATTCACTTTAAGTATTGAAAAAATAATAGTTTGTTGTAAGAAATGGTTACAAAAAGCTTCATTTCTGATGGGAAGATAAAAGAAAAAGGATTGCCACACTTGTGGCAACATTTTAATGACCCGCCAACTTCCTTTTATGTGAGCCATCAATGGGATGGATTGCACCTATATCATGCCTTGAATGTAACATTCGTCGGTGGTATTGCCAGTAATAAGTTAAAAAATGTCAGTATGGGCTATAAACAAACATGGACTTTGTTGTGGGCTTGTCTGCACCTTTTAAAGCGTGTTTGATCAGCAAATGGGTGTGCTCGTATCTTGTTATCTGGTTCCTAGGTGACCAATCAACCATAAAGAAGTCCCCGCAAATCTCCTCTGTGCAGGCTCAAACCTGCATTGGACATTGCCCCCCTGGAGAGAGCGCCTGAGCGTCTTGTCGGCTTGCTGGCCCTCCAGCAATGAGACGAAAGAGATGCTGTCGCCTGTTGCTGAAGCTGGCTCTCCTTCTGGCATCACTGTGGATGCTTTCTATACTCGGCAGCCCCAAGATGGGCTGGAATCCCAGCTCCTCTCTCAGGTACGGCTGGTTGGACTACACGGATGAGGACGACAACCCGGAGAAGGTCTGCAACTGCTCGGCCATCCTGCAGGGAGAGCGGGACATGCTGGAGCAAGCCAAGTTGCTGACCATTACGAAGGACTTCCGCAAGAGGGTCAACATCCCTGATGAGTTTTACACCACTGCTACTAAAGACTGCAGGTGTGTTTACACATATATTTACTATATCATTATACTGCTGTTATTTACATGTTGCATGTACTGGAAAGGCAATAAGGAAGTGGAAAGGATAATGCAGCTCTCTTCTACCACATGGTGACTTATTAACAAGTACAGTCATTCCCTATTGACAGTATTGACATTTACAAATCAAATAACTTTATTCATAGAAAACCCAATGACAACCTTCTAGCTTCCAACATTATAACATCCCTCTAGATATGGAATAGCACCCTTACATGAGTATTTCCCAAAAATAGACATTCATTTATTTTCTACCGCTTTTTCCTCACGAAGGTCGCGGGGGGTGCTGCAGCCTATCCCAGCGGTCTTCGGGCGAGAGGCGGGGTACACCCTGGACTGGTCGCCAGCCAGACAAATAGACAAACAACCATTCACACTCACATTCATACATTCATTCATTCATTCATTTTCTACCGCTTTTTGCTGGAGCCTACCTCAGCTGTCTTCGGGCGAGAGGTGGGGTACACCCTGGACTGGTGGCCAGCCAATCACAGGGCACATATAGACAAACAACCATTCACACTCACATTCATACCTATGGACAATTTGGAGTGGCCAATTAACCTAGCATGTTTTCGGAATGTGGGAGGAAACCGGAGTACCCGGAGAAAACCCATGCTTGCACGGGGAGAACATGCCAACTCTACACAGAGATGGCCGAGGGTGGAATTGAACCCTGGTCTCCTAGCTGTGAGGTCTGCGCGCTAACCACTCGACCCCCGTGCAGCCTTGGGAAGCACAAATCCAAGGAAATACAGCTGGAATAGGTGCAGATTCTGGAAGATCTAGTAGCTGCTCTATAGGAGTCCAAAACCAAATACAAAGGGTCAAAAAATGAGCATTTGGAATGTGGGAGGAAACCGGAGTACCCGGAGAAAACCCACGCATGCACGGGGAGAACATGCAAACTCCACACAGAGATGACCGAGGGTGGAATTGAACCCTGGTCTCCTAGCTGTGAGGTCTGCATGCTAACCACTAGACCGCCGTGCCGCCCCAAAAATAGACATAATCATCGAAAATAAAAGATAATAGAGACACACACTTCAAGTGTTGCCAGGTTCGCTTATATATTTTTTTGCTAATTCCCAAGTTCTTTGTTATTTTGGGCTTATTTCTCTTGCAAAACATCTGGCAACACTGTCACACATACCCCTAGTCTTATTATATGATATACTGGACCTGTACATAGAGGCGTATTTGGGCATTTGGGGCCCACAAGTCTTTGGGGCCCCTCCAAGTTTGATTCTATATTGAATAAAACCCTGCCTTGTACCCCGCCTCTCTTGAAGTCAGCTGGGATAGGTACCTGCTGGGCACTTGGGACCGTTGGCTCCGTCTACGGAATTTTGTGATACACCAGAACAGTGCCTAATGAAACTACATCAGGGGGTTGCTTACAGCCACAGCTTTTAGTACAAATGCTGTTTGTCCTGGTGCTTAGACTGAGAAGAAGAGTTAATTGGAGCATTTATGGTACTTTGTCATTTATTGAATATTGCAGGAAATTCAAGTCAAGCAGGAAATATATAACATTCCCGTTGAGCCAGGAAGAGGAGGACTTCCCACTGGCTTACTCCATGGTGGTGCATCATAAGGTATGACCCTCATACATTCATTTTCTACCTAGCGAGGGTGGCGGGGGGTGCTGGAGCCTATCCCAGCTGTCTTCGGGTGAGAGGCGGGGTACACCCTGGACTGGTGGCCAGCCAATCACAGGGCACATATAGACAAACAACCATTCACACTCACATTCATACCTATGGACAATTTGGAGTCGCCAATTAACCTAGCATGTTTTTGGAATGTGGGAGGAAACCGGAGTACCCAGAGAAAACCCACGCATGCACTGGGAGAACATGCAAACTCCACACAGAGATGGCCAAGGGTGGAATCGAACCCTGGTCCTCCTAGCTGTGAGGTCTGTGCGCTAACCACTTGACCGCCGTGCCGCCCCCTCATACAAACAATAAAAATGCAAAACACACATATATGCAGCAGCTATCCCATACCAGGGTCAAGCATAATAAAAACATGTATTGTACTGAGCAGCCAGGACACGTGTTTTGCTGCATTGTGATAAGTTCCATAGCCGCCTCTATGGTTATCATCCTCCTGTAAATGCCAAAATCCTTCCTTTATTGCAGGTAATTGGTTTCAGACCCCCCCGTGATAAGTGAATTTCCTCAAATTAGGATTTCTTATTTATCGATGGAGTGGAAGGACGGTTATAGGGGTGTTATTTCATGTCTAGAGGGCTCTAACGATGTTAAAAACCATATTAAGACCATCCTAAACAAGTTTTCTAGGCTCTAACTCTGAAAGTATTCCATCTATAATGAAATAACACCTATTACCCAATACAGTATCTGCAGCAAAAGCACACTTGTGTCCTGGCTGCTCAGTACAATACATGTTTTTATTATACTTGACCCTGGTATGGATTCATTATATTATTATTATTATTAGGGATTTCTGCTGCATATGTGCTGCATTTATGGTTATGATGTATGAGGGGACGGCACAGAGGTCAAGTGGTTAGCGCACAGACCTCACAGCTAGGAGGACCAGGGTTCGAGTCCACCCTCGGCCATCTCTGTGTGGAGTTTGCATGTTCTCCCCGTGCATGCGTGGATTTTCTCCGGGTACTCCGGTTTCCTCTCACATTCCAAAAACATGCTCGGTTAATTGGAGACTCCAAATTGTCCATAGGTATGAATGCGATGGGAGCTGAGTGAAGGAAAAACAGGAAGTGACATTGGGGATTCAGAGTTGAGTTTTAGCCCGGCGTGGGTTATGGCAGCAACAGCAGCCCATGTAGAAATATTGTGCGATCATTCAAACCTGCAATAAGAGGCTGCTCTAACGGCTGGTGCTTGTGTGTCTGGAACATTACTGACATCCAGTGCCCAGTATAGAATATTACACATCATCACTACTTTTGAATGCATATTGTCAATGCCTTATATTTATATGAGTACTCATTCATTCATTCATTTTCTACCCCTTTTTTCCTCACGGGGGGGTGCGGGGGGGGTGCTGGAGCCTATCCCAGCTGTCTTCGGGTGAGAGGCGGGGTACACCCTGGACTGGTGGACAACCAATCACAGGGCACATTTCCTGATTTAATTGGAATATTTAATCTGATTTAACAGGAATATTTATTGGTTTCATTAACATGTTTTTAATTAGATAACCTGCTCAGGCCTCACAGCTAGGAGACCCGAGTTCAATCCCACCCTCGGCCATTTCTGTCTATCCCTGGGTTTCGTATGATTGCGTTTTCAATGTCAATTTGATGACATTTTGTCCCAGTTTTCATCCAGCCAAACATTGTATAGAAACAAGCTAGCCTGTTACACAGAACCAAGCCAAAAACTGGCATCGCACAATTAATTTTTTTTACTGCTAAATAGCACATTTAGCAATAACACGATAACAAGTGATGCTGCATGGAGTGAGTGGTTAGCGCGCAGGCCTCACAGCTAGAAGACCCGAGTTCAATTCCACCCTCGGCCATCTCTGTGTGGAGTTTGCATGTTCTCCCCGTGCATGCGTATTAAAGTAAAAATACATTATTTTTTTAAGTATAAGAAACAAAACAACGATGCAATTTTAGAAAAATTAGGTTGTGTAAAAGGTTATAATGTCACAAGAATAAAATCAAAATAAACATTAGTAATGGGAAAAAAATCATAAATATGTGAAGATCACAGGAATAAAGTCAAAATAAACAATATTAATGGAAAAAAAGTCATAATTATGTGAAGATCACAGGAATAAAGTCAAAATAAACAATACCAATGGAAAAAAAGTCATAATTATGTGAAGATCACAGGAATAAAGTCAAAATAAACAATACTAATGGAAAAAAGTCATATTTATGTAAAGATCACAGGAATAAAATCGAATATTCTCATAGCTAGAGCATGGAAAGCCTGTCTATGACTCTCTAAATAGGATTTTTACCATTATTAGAGCCCCGTAGACATGAAATAACATCCCTATAGTCACCCTTACATTTATATTATTCTTTGTTTACACCACATTGCGTGTGTGGAGTTTGCATGTTCTCCCCGTGCATGCGTGGGTTTTCTCCGGGTACTCCGGTTTCCTCCCACATTCCAAAAACATGCTAGGTTAATTGGCGACTCCAAATTGTCCATAGGTATGAATGTGAGTGTGAATGGTTGTTTGTCTATATGTGCCCTGTGATTGGCTGGCCACCAGTCCAGGGTGTTCCCCGCCTCTCACCCGAAGACAGCTGGGATAGGCTCCAGCACCCTGAGAATAAGCGGTAGAAAATGAATGAATTAATTAATAACCTTCTTAAATAAATGTGTTGCATGATGGGAAATGTAGTGATGTTGAATATGAGTCATAATTACTTGCACATCCAATAGGTGCAGAATTTCGAACGTCTGCTGCGAGCCATCTACGCACCTCAAAACATCTACTGTGTCCACGTGGACAAAAAAGCCTCCGCGTCTGTTCTCTCGGCCATCACCTCCATCATCTCCTGCTTCCCAAACATCTTCCTGGCGAGCCGCTCTGAGAGCGTGGTCTACGCCAGCTGGTCCCGCGTCCAGGCCGACCTCAACTGCATGGCGGACCTGTTCAACGCCAGCGCCACGTGGAAGTACTTCATTAACCTCTGCGGACAGGACTTTCCTCTCAAGACCAACTTGGAGATGGTGAGGGCCCTCCGCTCGCTCAACGGAGCCAACAGCCTGGAGTCGGAGAAGATGCCCAAGAGTAAGATGTGGAGGGTGGAGAAAGTTCATCAGATAGTTGATGGACACATGAAGGTATGGGTTTACGTTCTCAACTGGTGGGCCGCAGCTGCAATTAGCATAGCGCTGTGGGGCCTATTATTAGTAAAAATACATTTTTGAAAGCATATTTAAGCAAATTTAACTTATGTTTGGTCTATATCAGGGGTCTCAAACTCAATTTACTTGGGGGCCACTAGAGCTAAGGTCTGGGTGAGACTGGGCCGCATCAGGTTTTCCAAAAAAACCCCAAAAAACGCATTTATTAAAAACAGAAAAATTAATAAACTTTGCTTTGGTTCCGATTTTCTACAATAAAAGCTCTGATAAAACATTCCACTGTTCTCAAATATCTTAATTTTTATTTTTCTACACAAAATAAGATGAAAAATAAATAAACAAATCAAGAATAAAGAAAATCAATCAATCAGTAATAAATAAATAAATATAATAATAATAATAAAACGGCAAATAATAAAAAGTTAAGAAACCACATATAGTTGGTGGGTAGACAAATTATTTTTTTCAGATTAAAATGAACAAAGCATTATTAGAGCCCTGTAGACATGACAAAACACGACTATAGTCACATTTATACTCTTTTTATTTACAACATATTGCGCAACTGCAGGGTCTTGAGACACATGCTAACTCGCAAACTAGAGAGCTAGCGACCTAAACCGTAGCCTTCAAGTTAAATTTCCTTTAAACTTAAATAGCCAAAAACTTACCACTTCCACACGGATAGGGAGGATAACTATTAACAGTTATTTAACCTTTAACATGAACATTAATCAAACGTAATAATTTTTTCTGGGTACATGATACCATACAGCATCCATATCAAACTTGCGGCGGCCGCACTAACATTAAACTTTCATATCAAGGCGGGGGCCTCAAACTAGTGTCCTGTGTGCCACATTTGGCCCGCGGGCCGCTTGTTTGAGACCCCTGGTCTATATTAAGCATTTTCAAGCATAAAATAGCTAAATGAAGTAACTTCATGAACTAAAATACTATTTCATTCCCATAAGTACAAAAATATTCAATTTATTTATTTTGTATGTACTTTGTGGAAATTCTCTTATCGTGGTTGTGTCTGGTCTGGGACAGTACACGCTTTTGTGAGATACTGGGAAAATCTGTGCCGCAGCTTTTGCCTCCCCCAAAAGAATCTAAGCGTTCCCATTTCACTAACTCCAGTGTTCCTGTCACAGGACGTGGGAAAGCCAAAGGATCCAGCGCCCTTCAACCTCTCCATTCTTTCCGGCAACGCTTACATCGTGGTCACCCGAGCTTATGTCCAAAGCGTCCTGGAGGACAAACGTGTCCAGGCGCTGATCGACTGGGCCGCGGACACCTACAGTCCCGATGAGTTCCTATGGGCGACCATTCAAAGGATCCCCGGTATCCCTGGATCCACATGGACCAACACTAAGTACGACATGAGCGATATCAACGCTATAGCGCGACTGGTCAAGTGGGAGTGGCACGAGGGCGCACGGGCTTCGGCGGACGCCGTGTACCCCGAGTGTCATGGCACCCACGTGAGGGCCATATGTGTTTATGGTGCAGGGGACCTGCAGTGGATGTTGGAGCAGCACCACCTCTTTGCTAACAAGTTCGATACCGACTTGGACTCTGTGGCTGTCTACTGTTTGGAAAAGTACCTGAGACAAAAAGCTCTGGCTGCTTTACAGTAGATGGAAGTGGAATGGCGACGCTATTAGCTTTTAGCTTCACCAGTGGTGTCATTAGGCCTATTTTAGGGGGGCTTCATTTTTTTTCTCATTTATTTATTTTTTTTACAAAAAAAATATCTTACACATTTTATACAATAGGGCAAGAATAGGAGTTAAAATAAATATTCACATTACCTGTCATTAATTTATAATCATAAATCTGTCCATTTCCTTTTATTTCATGGTGCAAGGTACCCAGTCCATTCCCCTTAGCCATGTACCTACCTTTGCAGCACACAAAGCCAACTATTGACTAGAGCAGCAGTAGAAGAAGAACGTATATACATAGGTTTTTCCAAAAAAGTAAGTATTCATCACTGCTGGTAGCAATTAGTTAGCTCCCGCCCAGTTAACAGCTTCTTTATTTCCAACATGAAAAACATCCAAAGCACAACAAACCAACCAAAATCATTCATTCATTTTCTACCGCTTGTCCCCACGAGGGTCCCCACCCTGGACTGGTGGCCAGCCAATCACAGGGCACATATAGACAAACAACCATTCACACTCACATTCATACCTATGGTCAATTTGGAGTCGCTAATTAACCTAGCATGTTTTTGGAATGTGGGAGGAAACCGGAGTACCCGGAGAAAACCCGCGCATGCACAAGAAGAACATGCTCCACACAGAGATGGCCGAGGGTGGAATTGAAGTCAGGTCTCCAAGATGTGAGGCCTGCGCGCTAACCACTATTCCACCATGCAGCCTTGGGAAGCACAAATCCAAGGAAATACAGCTGGAATAGGTGCAGATTCTGAAAGATCTAGTAGCTGCTCTATAGGAGTCCACAACCCAAAACAAAGGGTCAAAAAATGAGCATTTGGAATGTGGGAGGAAACCGGAGTACCCGGAGAAAATCCACGCATGCACGGGGAGAACATGCAAACTCCACACAGAGATGGCCGAGGGTGGAATTGAACCCGGATCTCCTAGCTGTTCCTTATTTGTTTTTTTGGATTTTCTAATGCCTACTACATTCATTCATATCATATCAATTCCACCCTCGGCCATCTCTGTGTGGAGTTGGCATGTTCTCCCCGTGCATGCGTGGGTTTTCTCCGGGTACTCCGGTTTCCTCCCACATTCCAAAAACATGCTAGGTTAATTGGCGACTCCAAATTGTCCATAGGTATGAATGTGAGTGTGAATGGTTGTTTGTCTAAATGTGCCCTGTGATTGGCTCCTCCCACATTCCAAAAACATGCTAGGTTAATTGGCGACTCCAAATTGTCCATAAGTATGAATGAGTGTGAATGGTTGTTTGTCTAAATGTGCCCTGTGATTGGCTCCTCCCACATTCCAAATGCTCATTTTTTTTACCCTTTGTATTGGGTTGTGGACTCCTATAGAGCAGCTACTAGATCTTCCAGAATCTGCACCTATTCCAACACCCCCGCGACCCTCGTGAGGATAAACGGTAGAAAATGAATGAATGAATGAATTGCTTTTGAGAATGAAAAAATAGAAATTATTATGTTACACCACACATCAGCTACAGACCCAATGTGTGTGTTTATTTACTTCCTACATGGTTTATTTCCTCTTATTGTCTCCTATATTGAGTAATAAATGTATAACCATTTAAAACTGCCATTGATGAGACAATAGCCACCACAGGGAGTATGCTGTCCAGGGAAACACACAAAAAACATTATTTACGTCTAATATGTCTTATTTTTCTGATTATTTCTACTATATTGGGTAATACAAATGTAAAGGTGACTATAGGGGTGTTATTTCATGCCTAGAGGACTCTAATGTTTAAAAACTTACAGGATTTCTATGCCATAAATACAAAAATATCTATTTTTTAGTTGCATCCTTTATAGCGGTGGGGTCCGGAACCAATTAACCGCAGTAAATATTTACATTTGATTATGTCTCTCATCAATATTTTTTTATTTTATTTTTTTTATTTTGGCAAATATATGAAACATTACAGTGCATTTCTTACATCAATCAAAATATAACTTTCCATTATTTACATTTGTATTCAACTATCTGATCACAAGCCCAAAAGGAGTAGGATGAAGCAAAAGCTTATAAATGCCTACATCTTTTTGCAAGATATAATCATGTTCATGCCACTGTCATTGTAATATTATTATTATTATCATAATTGTTATAATCTTTATCATTATTACCATCATTATAATCATCATTAATATTACCATTTTCATCATTATAGTTAACAATTTTTTTATTTTTTTTATTTTTAATTATTTAATTTTACAGACTTCATTGCTTTTGCTTCAATATTACCAAGAACTGTTACTTATTGTGACTTTAAGCTACACATTTCCCGATACTGTATGTACACAACTAGTTGTATTATTCACTCACTCTTATTTAACTTAATTTATGTGGAAAAAATACACAAGAGCTCAGTAGTTTGGTCGAAGTTTTTATTGTTTAGGTTCTCAGTAAAGAAATGAAACTTTAAAACAGTCAAGTGGATTTTTGTTGTTGTCGTTTTTCGAACCAGCAGTTACAAAGTAAGACATCCGGTATGTTTATATTCATTTAACTTGGCCGTGGAATAACAAATAGAAGTACTTGCGTTCGCTCCGATATTTCATCCATACCCGTCAAACACACACACACACACACACACATAAAGCATGCACAAGTCACTGCAGAGACATTCAAGTGCTATGATGCTACCTTAATGACCTCACAGGTTCACAGTGATAGAAAGATTAACTGTAGACGGACAGCAGCATCATCTAAGTGTTATTCATCTGGACGTTTTGTACAGTACAGTCGTTTCATGTACATATGTGTAAACTCTGACATAGTCCAAAATATTATTAGTGCATAAGAGAGAGTCAAGATTATTTAGTTGTCAAGTGGGAAATTAACAAAGCCTGAAATATTAATAAATGGATTCCAGTCCAATGGTCGAGTAAATGCGGCCTCCAGTCTGTTCATGCCAAGAGGCACACTTGTTATTTTCTGCCGTGGAAAGTGACGTCACAGCGAGGGGACAAGACAAGACAACAAGCGGCCGTCGGACTGTTTGTCAAACGGCCAAACTCCTCTTCCTGTCAGCCCTGGAAAGGGAGAAACAATGGAAAAGTGTCTCCGTGGATAACTGGAAGAGCCATTCTATAAGATGATTATTATTAGCGCTCCAATGCATAAAAAAAAAATCATGACAAGACAAGACGCACAAAAAAAGTCTCAAGGACCACAGCCTGAAAACACACAGCACGTCGGCCATTTTGGTTTTAAGCAGTGGCGGTGGAGGTAGCGTTTCAAGTCAAACTCCTCTCAAAGATTTAGTCCAAGATTTAACTGCATGGACGAGACAGATTTGTTTGCATTATTGCCTCTAAGACAGGGGCAAGCAAACTGCGGCCCGGGAGCCACATCCGGCCCACCAAGTGTTTGAATACGGCCCGTCCGTTCTTTCCAAAAGTATTTCATTTAAACTCAACATATATATTATAATATTACATTATTATTCTATAATAACATATTATTATAAAATAATAATAATTATAATATAATATACAATATTATAATACAAATTATTATTATTAATAATAATCAATTTAATTTATACTGCACTTTACATCAAATAAATGATCTCAAAGTGCACATATAGCGCTTAATTAATAATAATAAATACATAATAAACAAATAAGTATTATATAAGAATAATACATTATTATATATAATAATAATATTTATAATATTATATTATTATATAATAATAAATTATTATAAAACAATAATAATATATTATATATGATTATTATGATTAATAATAATAACAATAATTATTGTTATTATTATTAATAATTATTATTATTGTTGTTATTATTAATCATAATAATAATATATGATATATATTATTATAATTATTATAATAAATTATTATAAAATAATAATAATATATTATATATTATTATTATGATTAATAATAATAATATATTATTATTATTTTATAATAGTTTATTATTATATAATAATATAATCAATTAATACAATCAATTTAATTTATAATGCACTTTACATCAAATAAATGATCTCAAAGTGCACATATAGTGCTTAATTAATAATAATAAATACATAATGAATAAATAAATAATAATTATTATTATATAAGAATAATAATACATTATTATATATAATAATATTATATACATTATAATATTATATTATATAATAAAAATTTTTTTTATAAAATAATAATAATAATATATTATATATTATTGTTATTATTATTAACAATAACAATAATCAATTTAATTTATAATGCATTTTACATCAAATATATATAGCGCTAAATTAATAATAATAATAATAACTACATAATAAATAAATAAAAATTATATTGTATGATATAATAATAATACATTATTATATATAATATAATATATGTTATAATATTATATTATTATATAATAATAAATTATTATAAAATAATAATACTTTTACTTATAACGCATTTTACTTCAAAGAAATGATCTCAAAGTGCACATATAGCAGATTGCATGACACTTTTACAGATAACAATAAAAAAAAATACATTTTCTTACATAAACAATGCGGCCCACGAGTCAAAAAGTTTGCCCACCCCTGCTCTAAGAGGAGGATGCCGACAAAGTCAGATCCTTGACCTAAACCGCAGACGCCAGGAAGATCATCGTTATACCTCATCTTATATACTCTAACCAGTTATTTTTTAACATCAATAATAATTTGGGGTGCAAAGTGGAAATGTAAAAGGTAGCTCTCTTCAAGCAAGAGAACCAATGTTCAGTGTACCAATGATCAGTCAGAGTAAATACCACTGATGGCTTCAGCAAGTGTAACACGCACAGGTTCCACACCAACAGCTGGGGAGCCATACCAACCTTTTAAAGCGCATGTAGAGGTAGGTAAATCTGCAGCTGCCATTTTGTGGAGTTACTAAAAACAACATTGGGAAGTTGCCTCCAACCACAGCTGTACATGCCCAGATTTTTTGAGCGGGCATTAATTAGAGACTCGAGTATTAGGTGCTAATATATAGGCGCCACCTACTGGCATGCATAACCATATACATGCTTACGTGTTTACATGCATACGGTGTTGTGGAAAAGAGTTACCTACTTTCCTGCGGTGTCCTTCAAATCTGTGTCCAGTCTAGTGTAGCATTACAATGTAGGGCAGAGAAGAGAAAGATAATGAGAAATGTAAACACGTGAAGAGGGGGCATTTTGGGGGGGGTTGGGGCGCGACCTAATTGTTGGTCAAAGGAAAGGGGGGGGACTGTGGGGTTGGGGGCTTGTATGGGGTAGAAAGTGGCTTCAAATGCAGGCAGGAAGCAAAACAAGGCCAGCTGGAACTTTAAAGGGGACCTATTATTATAATTATTATTATTATTATGCCTTTTCTACTTTTCTGACCTCGAAATGTAGTTAGTTTAGAAGTGAGCCCTGAAAGAGGTTTGGGATGGCTGAAAACGCATTGCAAAAAAAAAAAAAAACTGTTCTTTGTGATGTCACAGAGGAGCGGGGTTCCTTATAGGCCAGTGGTACCTCTGACAAAGTGTGTCCGACAATGAGTGCTCCTCCTCGGGTAGGAGGAGCTTTAAGTCGGAGGTTTTCGAATAGCTCTCCAAATACTTTATTCATTTATTATCAACTCCTATACCCACTATATTAAAAGTGGGGTTGGTTGGTAGCTAGGAAGCACTTTGGCCGTGTGACCAATCACAGCGGAGAAGGCGTGCCCGGAGGCGGTCAGTGGGTGGAATAAATTAAAACAGACCGTTTTGGTGGGAAGCACAATTCATTCATTCATTTTCTACCGCTTATCCTCACGAGGGTCGCGGGGGTGCTGGAGCCTATCCCAGCTGTCTTCGGGCGAGAGGCGGGGTCCACCTGGACTGGTGGCCAGCCAATCACAGGGCACATATAGACAAACAACCATTCACACTCACATTCATACCTATGGACAATTTGGAGTCGCCAATTAACCTAGCATGTTTTTGGAATGTGGGAGGAAACCGGAGTACCCGGAGAAAACCCACGCATGCACAGGGAGAACATGCAAACTCCACACAGAGATGGCCGAGGGTGGAATTGAAGTCAGGTCTCCAAGATGTGAGGCCTGCGCGCTAACCACTATTCCACCGCGCAGCCTTGGGAAGTACAAATCCAAGGAAATACAGCTGGAATAGGTGCAGATTCTGGAAGATCTAGTAGCTGCTCTATATGAGCCCATAACCCAATACAAAGGGTCAAAAAATGAGCATAATAGGTCCCCTTTAAATATAAGTATAAATATAAAAGTGTTAAAATACGATTGGTAGGTGGTGCAAAGCTGTTAAAGCCACTATAGGAAACAATTGGACTTGAAAGCAGCAGATTCAAGATGACGTGTTGCGATCATCTGCTGGCGAAAGTTAGGAGGATGAAAAACTACTTTTAATATTTCTTACTGTATACTAGCTGGGATAGGGTGGGGGTTTAACAGACAAAGGTTGGTTATTTTTAGGGGATGACACTTGATTAACGACTGGTTAGTAATTTATTTAATTTTTTTACCTCATGCATGCAAATGTTTGTGTAGCCCTCTCCTGATCATACCTTGCAGAGCAGAGTGAGACATATATAAAGGGGTCCAGTTGCTTGTTGCTGGGTCATACTATGAACTATTAGGTCACAGTTCATATTACATGCGGCCCGCGGGACAAATATGGCCCGCAGGACACGAGTTTGAGGCCCCCGCCTTGATATGAAAGTTTAATGTTAGTGCGGCCCGCGCAAGTTTGATATGGATGCTGTATGGTATCATGTACCCAGAAAAAATTATTAAGTTTGATTAATGTTCATGTTAAAGGTTAAATAACTGTTAATATTTATCCTCCCTATCCGTGTGGAAGTGGTAAGTTTTTGGCTGTTTAAGTTTAAAGGAAATAACTTGAAGGCTACCGTTTAGGTCGCTAGCTCTCTAGTTTGCGAGTTAGCATGTGTCTCAAGACCCTGCAGTTGCGCAATATGTTGTAAATAAAAAGAGTATAAATGTGACTATAGTCGTGTTTTGTCATGTCTACAGGGCTCTAATAATGCTTTGTTCATTTTAATCTGAAAAAAATTGTTTGTCTACCCACCAACTATATGTGGTTTTTATACGTTTTTATTATTTGCCGTTTTATTATTATTATTATTATTATATTTATTTATTTATTACTGATTGATTGATTTTCTTTATTCTTGATTTGTTTATTTATTTGTCTTTATTTATTTTGTGTAGAAAAATAAAAAGTAAGATATTTGAGAACAGTGGCATGTTTTATCAGAGCTTTTCTTGTAGAAAATTAAAGTTTTAAAAAAATTTTTGTTTTTAATAAATGCGTTTTTTTTTTTTTGTTTTTTTGAAAACCTGATGCGGCCCAGTCTCACCCAGACCCGAGCTCCAGTGGCCCCCAAGTAAATTGAGTTTGAGGCCCCTGATATACAGTCTATAATAAATGCCTAAAATATCCATATCGTACTTTTTAATATCGATACAGTATCGTGGAACGAAGTATCGCGATATATCGTTTTATTATTATTATTATATTTATTTATTACTGATTGATTGATTTTCTTTATTCTTGATTTGTTTATTTATTTTTTAGAAAATCGGAACCAAAGCACTGAAAAAGTTTTTGAAAACTTGATGCGGCCCAGCCTTGCCCAGACCCTAGCTCCAGTGGCCCCCAGGTAAATTGAGTTTGAGACCCCTGATGTAGACGCAGCGGGTGAACCTATGGAAGTGTGCATGTATTTGAGAGCAAACTCACTTGATGATGCTGGGTGGAATGTGGACGTATTCCATGGGGATGATCTGGCCGAGCTCCTGCAGACTACTAACATACTTTATCTTGCTGCTGAATTTTGAGCTGAAAGAAAACACACAAAAACAACAAATACATATAATTTGAGTATATATTATTGATATTGATGCTCTCTAAATGGTCCACACATAAAACACACATTTCTCCTATAGTCGCAGAATGCTAGATGATTATTCCACTTTTTCATGCACTCCAAATCATTATTTAAATCACAACAGTCAGTGTGCTTCAATGTAAATGTCAGTGCATAAGCTGTTGAGACCTTATGAAGGGTCTGGTGATGCCCAGCAATGTTCTTATAAACCAGGAAGGATGAACAATGATGAACATCTTCAGGTTCTTCTTCAGTCTGCAGGAGAACAATGTCAGAAATTAAAAAAAAACACTTTTCCTCAATATTAATTTCCAGACATGTGATGATGCAATAAATAAACACACAATGCACTGCCATACCTCCTGTCAATCATTTGGTAGCATTTCTTCATCCACGAGAAGCCGGGCATCCTCCTGCGAGGCGTGGCACCATTGAGGTAGACGATCATGTAGTCTTCTGCTACCATGAGCTCCAAGGTGCTTATTACGTACCTGAATAGGAAGACATTTAGTAATAAATAAATAAGTAATAAATGAAAAACTGAATTTTGTGGGGACAATACTATAGAAAGTACATTTGTATATACTTTAAGGTAGTCTGAATGCAGCTTAGACTTGGACAAATGTTATTGATCCAATAGAGAACATGCAATATGAATAATATATAATCAAATAAAAACATAAGATAAACAAAACTTGCATATTTACAAATTGTGAGTAAAAATATACTCAATTTATCCTTTACGCAAGGTAGGACAGACAATAATGTGAATGATCTTTTACAAGACAGGTGAGGAGGCTGCACGGTGTTAAAGTGGTTACCACGCATGCCTCACAGCTAGGGGACCCGAGTTCAATCCCACCCTCGGCCATCTCTGTGTGGAGTTTGCATGTTCTCCCCGTGCATGCGTGGGTTTTCTCCGGGTACTCCGGTTTCCTCCCACATTCCAAAAACATGCTAGGTTAATTGGCATTATTAGAGCCATCGAGACATGAAATAACACCCCTATAGTCCAGGTATAGGTATGAATGTGAGTGTGAATGGTTGTTTGTCTAAATGTGCCCTGTGATTGGCTGGCCACCAGTCCAGGGTGTACCCAGCCTCTCCCCCGAAGACAGCTGGGATAGGCTCCAGCACCCCCTGCGACCCTCGTGAGGAAAAGCGGTAGAACATGAATGAATGAATGAATTATTTACGAATTATTTATTTATGTGCTCTCATGTTCATGCATTAACATTTCCCTTCAATGCATGCCAAGCTCTTAGAAAATGCACTTTTGCCACCTTTGTGGCTGTTTAAAATTGCACCAAACATGAGCTCCTTTATTGTGCAGTTGCATCATCACATCTTTTTGCCTTTCATGCAAAAAATATATAAACATATAAATACGCCTATGAGAGAGAGCATCCATGTGGGAAAAAAATGTGTCAATACATCTTTGGTAGCGAATGAGATTAATTAAAAAAAACAGCAAAAATGTGCAATCTAAGGAGAACATTGGTGCTGCGACTGCTACTACTACCACTACTAATAAGAATAATAATATGCTTTAGCACCAAAAACACAAAGCTGAAATGGAGAGTGTTTTTCTTAAAGATATAGTAGAATACACAGTTTGTGGTTAAATAATAAATGATTGCATAGAAAACCTGTTTGCGATCGTCGAAAGAATAAACATTATTAGAGCCCTCGAGACATGAAATAACACCCCTATAGTCCAGGTATAGGTATGAATGTGAGTGTGAATGGTTGTTTGTCTATATGTGCCTTGTGATTGGCTGGCCACCAGTACAGGGTGTACCCCGCCTCTCGCCCCAAGACAGCTGGGATAGGCTCCAGCACCCCCACAGCCCTTGTGGGGATAAGCGGTAGAAAATGGATGAATGAAAAGACAGGTGAGGTGAGTTCACTGCGGGAACGGAACTGGAGGAGTGCTTTGTAGAATGAGCTCCACTGCCACTCTATGTTTGATGGAGTGAGTTTTACTTACAAAAACAGGTTTTCCATGACATAGTGGTAGTTGTCACAGTCACTGTCCGGCAGGAAGCAGGCCGCAAACACGATGATGGCGTTCTGTTCAGCGTAATAACCTGATGTGCGCAAACACACACAAGTCAGCGTCCTTTATAAACACATAAAAACAAAGATGGAGGGACGTCAAGAGGCGTTAAGTGTCTTTACTTACCCCCATGAGAGACGACTCTCTTATAAGCCTCAATGCACTTCATGTCAATACGATGCTCCTGCTCTCCAATCACAACGCTCCTCCACAGTCGGCCATCATCTGCTCCACCGCTTGCAGCTCCTGCTGCCACACCGAAGCCCTCAGAGTCCCCTTGTGGACGAATAGAAGAATAACATGAGAGAATGTCATCGACAAGATGGCGTTTACACGTAACGCATCTCACCTTGCGCATTAAACTCCTCATCAGACGTGTCCAGCTCCTCAATGTTAACATCCAGATCATCACCGGTGTCCAGAGCCTCGTCCTCCTCTTCCGTGTCCAAGGCGTCTTCCGAAAGCAGGGAGCCTTCGCTGCGGTCCAGCGACACGTTCATGGGGGGAGCTACAAGCTTCCTCCTCTGACTGGAGCCGGCCGACACATCTGCAGACGAGGGAGGGTCTGTCACAAGGAAATAAAGTTTAAAATGACACCTTAGTGGGCGGCACGGCGGACGAGTGGTTAGCGCGCAGACCTCCCAGCTAGGAGACCAGGGTTCAATTCCCACCCTCGGCCATCTCTGTGTGGATTTTGCATGTTCTCCCCCCGCGCATGTGTAGGTTTTCTCCGAGTACTCCGGTTTCCTCCCACATTCCAAAAACATGCTAGGTTAATTGGCCACTCCAAATTGTCCATAGGTATGAATGTGAGTGTGAATGGTTGTTTGTCTATATGTGCCCTGTGATTGGCTGGCGACCAGTCCAGGGTGTACCCCGCCTCTCACCCAAAGACAGCTGGGATAGGCTCCCTCGTGAGGAAAAGCGGTAGAAAATGAATGAATGAATGAACAATAATTTAACGTTTGGGCGGCACGGCGGACGAGTGGTTAGCGCGCAGACCTCACAGCTAGGAGACCAGGGTTCAATTCCACCCTCGGCCATCTCTGTGTGGAGTTGGCATGTTCTCCCCGTGCATGCGTGGGTTTTCTCCGGGTACTCCGGTTTCCTCCCACATTCCAAAAACATGCTAGGTTAATTAGCGACTCCAAATTGTCCATAGGTATGAATGTGAGTGTGAATGGTTGTTTGTCTATATGTGCCCTGTGATTGGCTGGCGACCAGTCCGAAGACAGCTGGGATAGGCTCCAGCACCCCTGCAACCCTTGTGAGGAAAAGCGGTAGAAAATGAATGAATTTAACGTTTGATGCTATATATGTATGCTATATATATATATATATATATATATGATGCTAAGAGTGCTAAATCAAAAACAAGTGTAATAAATGTGTTTATTTACCTTCCCTATTCTCGGTGTCCTCCACCTCCTCACTGGAGGTCCTCCCCATCATCGTCATCATCGCTGCTGCTCCGTCCTCGCGATGGGAGCTGTGCACACAATCATGATCCAGGACGTAAACGACAACGGCGATCACCGTGAGCACGGCAGCCAGAAACACACACAATACGACGCCATAGAAGCCAAACAACATCATCTAGCCATCCATCTAGAAGAGCAGCCTTTCTACTTTGTTTTAGTTTTTCCAACACAAAGCAAGTCAAGAGCGCACGTGGGACGGGGGAACAATACTGAACACTGTTGCCCCCTCCCCCCCTTTACTCTCCCAGCATATCTGATCAGCATAACACCCACTAACAACAGGGATTAGATACACAAGATTAGAAACATTAAAAAGTATCTTATTTGGACACCTACCGTAGATCTCTAGCCACAGCATCAACCAGCTTCTCCACTATAGGTCACATGACCATGTGTGTATGTTACGTGAGCACATACACACATGCGCGCAAGAACACAAAGAAAGACAGGGGAGGGTTGCGTACCCCACAGAGGGGGCGGGTCATGAGAATTACAAAGTGGGGCCAAAGCGTCCCATGATACAACTGTTAACAAGGAGCCATCATTAAGCAACAGTACACACACACACACACACATATAAATGCACACACACACACACACACAAACTTTGACATTCTTTTGGCGTGATTAATCCGGTATTAAATAACTGAACTGAAAAAGCGAAACAGAAACAGAAGGCACTTTGTCAACGTACAATCAAACTGACCGTGACATAAGGAAGTGGGCGTATCCCTCGGGGACATACTGAGCGTGATCATGCCTGTCAGTCTGCTCGTATTGGCTGCAACGAGGTTCAGAGTAGCTCTCGGGTCGGTGTGTCGGTGCGGGGGCGTCGGTTGTAAACTCTGCGTAGATGTCAGAGGCACTCCGGCTGATGTCGTCGTTTTCCTGCTTTTCAGTCCTAGCGAGTACATAAACAACTTGTAAGACTGGAGCCTATTCCAGACGACTTTGAGGGTGAGAGGCGGCATATTGACTGGTTACCTTGACTGGTAACCAGCCGATCACAGAGCACACATAGACAAACAACCATAGACACTCATATTCGGTCTCAATTAGCCAAACATGTTTTTTGGCCGTTGAGTGCTTAGCGCGCAGACCTCAGAGCGAGGAGACCACGGTTCAATTCCACCCTCGGCCATCTATGTGAGGAGTTTGCATGTTCTCCCCGTGCATGCGTGGGTTTTCTCCGGGTACTCCGGTTTCCTCCCACATTCCAAAAACATGCTAGGTTAATTGGCGACTCCAAATTGTCCATAGGTATGAATGTGAGTGTGAATGGTTGTTTGTCTATATGTGCCCTGTGATTGGCTGGCCACCAGCTGGGATAGGCTCCAGCACCCCCGCGACCCTCATGAGGAAAAAGCGGTAGAAAATGAAGGAATGAATGAATGTTTTTGGCTGGCGACCAGTCCAGGGTGTACCCTGCCTCTCGCCCAAAGACAGCTGGGATAGGTTCCAGCACCCCCGCGACCCCCATGAGGAAAAAGCAGTAGAAAATTAATGAATGAACGAATGTTTTTGGCTGGCGACCAGTCCAGGGTGGACCCCGCCTCTCACCCAAAGACAGCTGGGATAGGCTCCAGCACCCCCGCGACCCTCGTGAGGAAAAAGCGGTAGAAAATGAATGAATGAATGAATATTTTTGGGTGGGGACCAGTCCAGGGTGGACCCCGCCTCTCGCCCAAAGACAGCTGGGATAGGCTCCAGCACCCCCGCGACCCTCGTGAGGAAAAAGCGGTAGAAAATGAATGAATATTTTTGGGTGGCGACCAGTCCAGGGTGTACCCCGCCTCTCGCCCAAAGACAGCTGGGATAGGCTCCAGCACCCCCGCTACCCTCGTGAGGAAAAAGCGGTAGAAAATGAATGAATGAATGAATATTTTTGGGTGGCGACCAGTCCAGGGTGGACCCCGCCTCTCGCCCAAAGACAGTTGGGATAGGCTCCAGCACCCCCGCCACCCTTGTGAGGAAAAAGCAGTAGAAAATAAATGAATGAATGAATGTTTTTGGCTGGCGACCAGTCCAGGGTGGACCCCGCCTCTCGCCCAAAGACAGCTGGGATAGGCTCCAGCACCCCCCGCGACCCTCGTGAGGAAAAAGCGGTAGAAAATGAATGAATGAATGAATATTTTTGGGTGGCGACCAGTCCAGGGTGGACCCCGCCTCTCGCCCAAAGACAGCTGGGATAGGCTCCAGCACCCCCGCGACCCTCGTGAGGAAAAAGCGGTAGAAAATGAATGAATGAATGAATGTTTTTGGCTGGCGACCAGTCCAGGATGGACCCCCGCGGTTTAGAAAATGGACGACTAGATGTGCACCACTTACCCTAAAACCGGAGAATAGCTTTGGTGACCTATTTGGTGTTCAGCTGAGCTACCATAAGTCCTCTCAGCATGTCCATAATAATCCAGGATGTCCTCTTGGAACATTCCACCGGTGGGTTCCAGTTGACTACCTCCAACAAGTTCCTCGGTGAAACTTAATAGGTCATGGGAGCTCAACTTGGACGTTGGTTGATCTACATCCGCCTCATCTTCGTCATTCTCCTCCTCCATTAAATCTCCAGAAAAGGGTAATCCGAGGGTTTTGTCGCCCGGGCCTCCCGACTCACTCATAGGCGTGCCAGCTAAAGAGCTGGTGTGGGATTCGGAGCTGTTGCTCAGTGACCGGGAGTCGCATGATGACTGGGGGGTATCATGCCTTGGTGAAGGAGGCCTCCAAACATGGAAGTTACCCGGCGAAGTAGGATGCGGCGGTGGAGTTGTGGCGGCCGGTGACCGCCCGCTGTCTGAATCAGAGTCTTCCATTGAGATTTGGGAATGAACGTAAACCTCCTCTCTGGTTTTTAGGAAGTGATCGGAAGGATGTCTTAGCGACGGCGACATGCTTCTGCCCACGCTGCTCGGTGTGTCCTCGTAGTTCCCTTCTTTCATTTCTTGCTTTGGATCGGACTGGTGAAAAGATTCAGTTTTAGTTCGAGGGGGATGGGTTTGGTTGAACGTCTGAGATGATTTCCGTGTTCCGCAGGTTGACTCGGCTTCATGTTCTGTTTGGAATTTTTTGGTAACTTGGGTTTGTCTGGTTTTCTGTGTGGTCTCCTGAGTTTGAGCCTTCAGCACCGAAGCAGCATAAGACAGCATGCTAAAAGTCTCCATGGTTTTTCTTGATCCTCTTGGCCGGTGCCCTCGTTCCCTCTCCGTTTCCTTTACTGTACCGGGAACGATAATGTATTCCATTTCTAGGCCTGATGAAGAATCCCCGTCAGAATTAGAGCGGAGTTCGTCATGACTGCCTGGGTGAAGGCTGTCTGGGCTCGACTTAAGGGTGTCTCTGTCCCCACCGGGGCTCGGTGATTTTGCGGAACCCTCCGTCGGACCTTCTTTGCTTTGGCTGTCAATGTGGGCAGCACTTGGTAGACTGCTGGATGGTGGGGACGGTCCAGGACTTAGGGATAAAGTATCCTCTGCCCGAGAGTCATCAACTAGAATAAACGGAGAACCAAGACTCGGTTGATCAACTGAGTCATTGTTACTCTTGTCACTCAACTCAGTTTGTCCTTCAAAAAGAAACACTTTGTCTGAAACTCCCAGATCGGATTGAATCCGTCTTGTTTTTTCATCAGTGGGTTTAGTCACCGCAATAAACGGGCTGGACTGCTCTTCGAGTTTAACCATATCAGCAGGACTAGTGAGGGCTTCAGGGGAGGATGACCGACTGCAGGCTCTTACGTTATCATACTCTGAGGTGGAGATGACCATGCGAGGAACAGAAACAAGGTCGCTTGTGGGTGATATTTGACCTTCTTCCCCCTCTATAACTATTTTGACATTCTGCTGTTGACCGTTCCACTTCATATCCTGTGCATCCCATAAACCAGTGTGAACACTAGAGTCATTTCCGGGTCCTTCCGGGCTTGCCGATGAGGAACTGTCCTCTTGTATGGTAGTGTTCCACATCACCATGCCACCGTAGGAAAATCCTTGTGGACTTTCCGCAAACGTGCCGCCCCCCGCATTAGAAGTCACTCCATTGAAGGACTCGGAACCTTCGGAGAAATTTTCAGGGGTGGTTTGAGCGGAGAAACTGTCATCCCGAATGGTCATGTTCCACATATCCAGCGATTCAGGGTAAGAGGTTGTGGTTCCACTGTCGGATTTCAGAAAGCCCTTCTGTGCAGAGTAGGTCCAGAAGTCTAGTGTTTGACCACTTCCTGTTTTCCCCTGTGTCTCTTCATCGTCCTCCTTAGAGGTGTCAGGTGTTAAAGTGATTGGGATGGTTTTCTTTTTCTGAGAGGTTGTTTCTTTCACTCCAAAGAGACCTTCTTTGCCTTTTCTACCTACTTCTTCATCTGGTGGAGTCAGCTGCAGATCAGCCACGGTCATGGAGTTCCACTGATCCCTCAGTACGGAATCTGGGTGCCAGTTATCTTGTGAGTCTGTCTGCTCAGTGATCAGACTAAGTTGCGGTTCGAGGCTCAAGTCCCTCTGTGACCTCGCTTCCCTCTTCCTACATGTCGGACCACCTTCTGGATCTCTGCGCCTTACTTCTTCCAGGTTCTGCGGGCTCTCTCTGGTTCTATTCCATGTGTCATTGGAGGAAGGTAGGTCAAAACCAAGTTCCTCCCAGGTTTCAGACAAGGATGACGAGACGCTGTCCTTGTGCTGCAGGCCACTGATCCTCTCCACGACATCCTCAGGGAAGAACCTGACACTGCAACTGCTGGATGGGTGACCACCTACCAGACTGTTAACCGGAGTCGGAGGAACAACGGTGTCCATCATCTCGACACCATGCATTTGACCATCAGGATCAGTTGAAGACTGACGACTTTCGAGGCCGCCCAAAGAACTGGGTGCAGAGAAATCCAGTAGGTTTAGTTCTTCGTATTCCGACAGACTTGAACTTCCCGCTGTTTGTCTGTCATCATCTAATTTTCCTCCAGGATTTGGAAGAATGGGCTGTGGATGAAGAGCATCAAAACTAAACTGATCCAAGTGGTCACTCCTCTTTTTGCTGGAGCGGCGACTCCTCCTCTCGGGTGGCACAGGAGGGGAGAGAGAAGATAAGCCCAGAGGAGAGGGGTTCCTCATCAGGACACCCCCAGGACCAGCACCAAGAATCTCGCCAACTGGGCTGTCATCACTGAGGAATACCGAACTCTCCTTGGAGGACCGGCTGCTGCGGATGGTGTTCATTCCACTATCAGGGCTTGGAAGCTCTCCAATTGCTCCCACTCCTGCCATGTCCTCCTCACCTTCTGCGACTCCCCTAATGGAACAGAATTCACTATGAAGCTACCTCAACTTGGTTTTAGGACCTGAATGTTCTTGGTTTTACTTACCTCTCTATTGCTACCACAGCTCCACTGCCTCCTTCACCTTCAGAGCCATCCATGTCATTGATGCCAGACGATCCCTGCGAGAACTCCACGCTCCCGGCCACACCTTCGGTGGAGGACGTCCTGCTGCTCGGGTGACAGGCCAGCACGGAGCACCGGCGATCCATAAACTCCTTGAGGAGGCAACGCACCTCCTCTTCCAGCAGAGAGGTACCCGAAGTAGTTGCGGTATTTAGGGGGACGTGATAGACCTGGAAACACGCCCTGTTCTCTAGTTCACCTGAGAGAGACCAACTACACGTTTCCTCCAACTCGCAGCAGATCTGAAATAGATATAACAGATACCCCAGTTGGAAAATTTAGAAATCAGAAATCTCTAATTGTGGGGGTCTTGCGGCTGTTTCACCTGGTTGAGGAGGTCTGTGTTGCTGGAGTAGACTGCCACCTGTTGGCGGGGAGGATCAAGCGACAGGAGAACCAACAGTCCATCGTAGTGGTGTCGATTACAGAATGACTTCAATGCATCTTCATAATCACGCCAGTGCTTGAAGGACGACCAAGACATGCAAGATGAACAGTCAACATTAAAGATCAATTATTATTGTATGTACTATTATTATAAGTACAGTAGCAGGCTTTACTACTTGGTAATAGTAATGGTTTAATTTCATTTGAACATGCATCAGATTACAATTGAATGCATCACATAATCAGTTCCCAGTTCCACATGTCCAAAAGGAGTAGGAAGAAGCAAAGCTTATTAAATCCTACCCCTCCATCTGGTACTTTTACAATCAGTAACTGTTACATGTGTTCACTTCCTGCTTTCCGAATATAGTTTAAGTTTTTTTTTTCTTTTGTAGTCATTTGTAGTATGTTCTCTGTAGACGGCATTATGAATTATCCTTACTATCCTTTTTTGCAGTACATTTAGCGAGTGAAGCAAGTGTACTTGACAATTGTTGATTGGCAGCAAATATGCTGACCTAGCATGATGTTGCTGTTAAAATGTGAGTGTAATGTTAGCATTCTAGCTCATATAGCGATGCTAGTGTTGCTAATGTTTGTGTCTTCCTGTCCCACTTCTGACGTTGTTCTTGTTGTCAGTGCTTTCCAAAGTGCAGCCCGGGGGCCATTAGCCCGCAGCACATTCTAAAAATAGAATTTCACAATAAAAATATACAAAAAAATAAATACAATAACATTAAAAAATAGTAAAATCAGCAGTAATTTTACAAAAATTCAGTCAAAATATTCAGCGTAATCTAACAAAAAACATAATATAATGTAGCATAAAGTTAAAATATTAAAGAAAAAAGAATAATAGAGAAAAAAGACAAAAATAAAATAGTTTTTGCAAAATTAGGTTACGTAAAAGTTATACTATCCCAAGAATAAATATGAGGAAAATATATATAAGAAATATAAATATGAAAAATATATATGTATATATATATCCATATTTATTGATTGTGATAAATATATTTAATTAATCATAATCATTATAATTACTTTATTTTTGTATATGTATACAAACAATAGTAAAATCAGCAGTAATTTTACAAGAATTAAGTCAAAATATTCAGCGTAATCTAACAAAAAACATAATATAATGTAGCATGAAGTTAAAATATGAAAGAAAAAAGAATAATAAAGAAAAGACAAAAATAATGTAATTTTTGGAAAATTACCTTACGTAAAAGTTACACTATCACAAGAATAAATATGAAGAAAATATATATAAGAAATATAAATATGAAGAATATATATGTATATATATATCAATATTTATTTATTGTGATAAATATATTTAATTAATCATAATCATTATAATTACTTTATTTTTGTATATATATACAAACAATAGTAAAATCAGCAGTAATTTTACAAGAATTAAGTCAAAATATTCAGCGTAATCTAACAAAAAACATAACATAATGTAGCATAAAGTTAAAATATTAAAGAAAAAAGAATAATAAAGAAAAAAGACAAAAATAATGTAATTTTTGGAAAATTACCTTACGTAAAAGTTACACTATCACAAGAATAAATATGAAGAATATATATATATATATATATATATATATATATATATATATATATATATATATATATATATATATATATATATATATATATATATTTATTTATTTATTGTGATAAATATATTTAATTAATCATAATAATTATAATTACTTTATTTTTGTATATATATACAAACAATAGTAAAATCAGCAGTAATTTTACAAGAATTAAGTCATAATATTCAGCGTAATCTAACAAAAAACATAATATAATGTAGCATGAAGTTAAAATATGAAAGAAAAAAGAATAATAAAGAAAAAAGACAAAAATAAAGTAATTTTGGGAAAATTAGGTTACGTAAAAGTTACACTATCACAAGAATAAATATGAAGAAAATATATATAAGAAATATAAATATGATGAATATATATGTATATACTACCGTTCAAAAGTTTGGGGTCACTTAGAAATTTCCTTATTTTTTTAAGAAAAGCACTGTTTTTTTCAACGAAGATAACTTTAAACTAATCAGAAATACACTCTATACATTGTTAATGTGGTAAATGACTATTCTAGCTGCAAATGTCTGGTTTTTAGTGTAATATCTACATAGGTGTATAGAGGCCTATTTCCAGCAACTATCACTCCAGTGTTCTAATGGTACAATGTGTTTGCTCATTGCGTCAAAAGGCTAATGGATGATTAGAAAACCCTTGTGCAATCATGTTGGCACAGCTGAAAACAGTTTAGCTGGTTAGAGACTCTATGAAACTGACCTTCCTTTGAGCAGGTTGAGTATCTGGAGCATCACGTTTGTGGGGTCGATTAAACGCTCAAAATGACCAGAAAAAGAGAACTTTCATGTGAAACTCGACAGTCTATTATTGTTCTTAGAAATGAAGGCTATTCCATGCAAGAAATTGCCAAGAAACTGAAGATTTCCTACAACGGTGTGTACTACTCCCTTCAGAGAACAGCACAAACAGGCTCTAACCAGAGTAGAAAGAGAAGTGGGAGGCCCCGCTGCACATCTAAGCAAGAAGATAAGTACATTAGAGTCTCTAGTTTGAGAAATAGACGCCTCACAGGTCCTCAACTGGCAGCTTCATTAAATAGTACCCGCAAAACGCCAGTGTCAACATCTACAGTGAAGAGGCGACTCCGGGATGCTGGCCTTCAGGGCAGAGTGGCAAAGAAAAAACCATATCTGAGACTGGCCAATAAAAGAAAAAGATTAATATGGGCAAAAGAACACAGACATTGGACAGAGGAAGATTGGAAAAAAGTGTTATGGACGGACGAATCAAAGTTTGAGGTGTTTGGATTAAGATATGCCTTAAGATATGCCTTTATTCGTCCCTCAGTGGGGAAATTTGTAATCTGGAAAATTTGGATCACACAGAAGAACATTTGTGAGACGCAGAACAACTGAAAAGATGCTGGAAGAGTGCCTGACACCATCTGTCAAGCAAGGTGGGGGTAACGTGATGGTCTGGGGTTGCTTTGGTGCTGGTAAGGTGGGAGATTTGTTCAAGGTAAAAGGGATTTTGAATAAGGAAGGCTATCACTCCATTTTGCAACGCCATGCCATACCCTGTGGACAGCGCTTGATTGGAGCCAATTTCATCCTACAACAGGACAATGACCCAAAGCACACCTCCAAATTGTGCAAGAACTATTTAGAGAAGAAGCAGGCAGCTGGTATTCTATCTGTAATGGAGTGGCCAGCGCAGTCACCAGATCTAAACCCCATTGAGCTGTTGTGGGAGCAGCTTGACCGTATGGTACGCAAGAAGTGCCCATCCAGCCAATCCAACTTGTGGGAGGTGCTTCTAGAAGTGTGGGGTGAAATTTCTCCAGATTACCTCAACAAATTAACAGCTAGAATGCCAAAGGTCTGCAATGCTGTCATTGCTGCAAATGGAGGATTCTTTGACGAAAGCAAAGTTTGAAGGAAAAAATTATTACTTCAAATACAAATCATTATTTCTAACCTTATCAATGTCTTGACTATATTTTCTATTCATTTTAAAACTCATGTGGTAAATAAAAGTGTGACTTTTCATGGAAAACACAAAATTGTCTGGGTGACCCCAAACTTTTGAACGGTAGTATATATGTATATATATACATATTTATTTATTGTGATAAATATATTTAATTACTCATAATTATAATTACTTTATTTTTGTATATATATATATAAATATGTGGAAATATGGGAATAAAGTCATAATGGCAAGAAGAAATATCATGCCAAGTATTTAACTGTTGAAAATAAAGATAATGTGGGATCTAATGTGTGAAGAAAAATCAGATGACTATTATAAACACCATTTATTATTGTCATCTGTGGCGATGAGATACAAAGTGCACCCAAAGACACTTTGTGATTGATGGGCTGGCAATTAAATGTTTGCTCTTAAAGCTGCCACCATGCACAGATTATGGTAATTCGCCGGCACACGCAGCGACTGATGGATGGAAAAGTTGCATTAATGGATTGTTGGGATTGTCAAGCAAAAGTTATTTTAGCGATTGTTTTCTTTTTTTTTTTTGGAATGATTAACAACTGCGTTTATGGCAGCCAACATTTTTGCAAAGCCAGGATTGCTTGAAGACATATTTGCTCCATTTATTTATTTGGATCTGTTGTACTACTGTTGGTTTTACAGAGCTGTGGAAAAGCTTGAAAACTAAATGAGGTAGTTAAGAGTAAAACTAATGTGGAATTTTAATCTCAAGAAATTCCTGTATGCAGTCGTCCCTCGTTTACTGCTATGAATTGGTTCCAGAACAACAGTGATAAGTGAACTTCTGCAAAGTAGGATTCGATAGTAATAGATATAATATTTTTGCAGTTATGGCATAGGAAACATGCTTAACACGTTCTAAGTAGGGGTGTAAGAAAATATCATTTTGGCGATATATCGCGATACTTCGTTCCACGATACTGTATCAATATTAAAAAGTATGATATGGATATTTTTAGGCATTTATCATAGACTGTAGATCAGGGGTCTCAAACTCAATTTACTTGGGCGCCACTGGAGCTCGGGTCTGGGTGATACTGGGCCGCATCAGGTTTAAAACGCATTTATTAAAAACAAAAAAAAAAAATAAAAACTTCGCTTTGGTTGCAATTTTCTACAATAAAAGCTCTGATAAAACATTCCACTGTTCTCAAATATCTTACTTTTTATTTTTCTACACAAAATAACATGAAAAATAAATAAACAAATCAACAATAAATAAAATCAATCAATCAGTAATAAATAAATAAATATAATAATAATAAAACAGCAAATAATAAAAACTTAAGAAACCACATATAGTTGGCGGGTAGACAAATTTTTTTTTCAGATTAAAATTAACAAAGCTTAACAAAGATTAACAAAGAGCCCTGTAGACATGACAAAACACGACTATAGTCACATTTATACTCTTTTTTTATTTACAACATATTGCGCAACTGCAGGGTCTTGAGACACATGCTAACTCGCAAACTAGAGAGCTAGCGACCTAAACGGTAGCCTTCAAGTTATTTCCTTTAAATTTAAATAGCCAAAAACTTACCACTTCCACACGGATAGGGAGGATAACTATTAACAGTCATTTAACCTTTAACATGAACATTAATCAAATGTAATAATTTTTTCTGGGTACATGATACCATACAGCATCCATATCAAACTTGCGCGGGCCGCACTAACATTAAACTTTCATATCACGGCAGGGGCCTCAAACTAGTGTCCTGCGGGCCCCATTTGGCCCGCGGGCCGCGTGTATATTGCATGCAATTGGCCAGTTCATGTTTCCTATTTTAAAGCAGATGGCAAAGTTTAACTATTAGAGGCTAATTCAAAGTTGAAAACATACCCTTGTTGTGATTTACCACTGTTGCAGTGTGTGCAGGGGTACCGTGACTGTGTGTGTTGCGGGGTCCTCCGGCAACACGAAGCTGCCCGGCGGATGTGCCTGCCTGTAAATCATGTGGCGGAAAAATACATAGGCCGATATCGATTCAAGGTAAAGAACGCAAATATCAGCCCGATGTATCAGTCGATTCTTCGCCAACATGTTGCTAATTTCAAAGGAAATGCAATCTGGTGTAGCTGCAGCGGGAGGTGGTGTGAAGGCAACATGACGGCTAATTTACTCTGTTCAGAGCCAAATGGCAGCCAGACTGTCTCACTGCATGTCATCTCTCCATCTTTCTATGTGTGTGCATGTGTGCGCACAGCTGGGGTGGAAGTTTGTATGAGCATCATTGAAAGGCTGATGCTAACACGTAATGTGCTTACATGTGCACAAAGTGTAGTGGTAGGTTCATGTCACCCGTAAAGAAGACTTCTGAGAGTGAATGCGTGGGGCGTTGGGGAAGCTTTGTTGCACCCGTCACAATGTCGATGCTGAGAAATGGCCTTGTCAGACACTTAAACGTGAGTGTTTACAATGTATGGGACTGACGGTGGCCATATTAAGCAGAGGAAGAAGGATGTATGAAGGAGCGATGCGTTACCTCATCCTCGCAGGTTAATATTGACACAGCCTTGGCGCATACAGAGCCTGCAGCCATCATCAATTACGTTTTTTTTTTTTGTTGTTGCCCGCCACGAAGGTCCCCTCGGGAACACGTTTACTGTGAGACATACGTTTTATTTATGTCTTTAATGGCTTATTTACACTTAATGTCTACTATTTTGGGTAGTACAATTGTAAACCCATTTAAAGCCGTCATTACAATACATTGATGAGACAATAGCCACTGCAGAAAGTACACTGTACCGAAAAAAACACAAGGAACTGCTAATTGTGATTATAATCTCTGATTATATCTACTATATTGGGTAATAGGAGTTTAAAGGTGACTATACCCTTACGAAAAGAAAATATATTTATCAATATATTACTTTAAATATGTTGTATTATATTATATTATTTTTCCATTATATTTCTAATACATTATATATTATAAATACATGGAATAATATATTTTTGTACATATATTATACAATATATTATATATTCATGTAATATATGGCAATATATTGCAGAATATACAAATGATTGCCACTTTCAATATATTGAAATATATTATATAAGTTTATATATCCCAAATTATATGCAATTTTATATATGTAAAAATAAAAAATATAGTAAAAATATAGTCCTTTTTTGGTCTTGATCGCAAGATATTTTTTATATGCATCAATATATACTATATACTAATATATTTTTTGGGGCCGATGCCGATTTTTTTCCATCACCCTCAGCCGATGGCCGATTTTGCTTGGGCCGATATTTGAGTCCGATACTGCTTTTGATCCCGAAATTTACATGAAAAAATGACCATGATAACAAATATTACAGGTCTCATGTTTAAAGAAATATTTATTGAAATGTAAACACTGAACACAGTAGGATTCAGCTTTCTTAAACACACATTTAAACGCCATTATCAACTTTAAAAAGAATAAATATTCAACCATGTGCAAAACATGTCATGGGCTTAGTAAAGTGTTAAAAGCAAGCTAACTCTATTACTTGTGAAAACGCGCTCTTGATGTGATTGATGTGACACAAAGCTGCCCCGGCGGATGCCTGACTGTAAATCATGCGGTGGAAAAATACTACGGCGAACCCACGCACGTATCGGCTGATACCGATACAAGGAAAAAAAACACAAATATCGGCCCGATATATCGGCAGGCCGATGTATCGATCGATCCTTACTTAGAACTATGGGTGTGTATTGGCAAGAATCTGGCGATACGGTACATATCACGATACTAGGCTCACGATACGATATATTACGATACTGTTAACAAGGCGATATTTTTTTTGTTTTTCTTGTAGTCAAAGATTATTTCCTGTAAAAACTGAATTACACCAGCAATATGCACTTACTAAACACATTTTTATTCCATTAGAACAGTATGTTATGCTGTATCACAAACTTTCCTCTGTAAAAACTTAAAGTGTAGCATTTAGATAAAGCTTTAACATCCAGCTTTAAATTTACAAAAAAAAAATTAATAAATTAAATTATGCCTCAAGATCCTGCTCAAATGTTCACATTCTATTAGCTGTGAAAAAATGCAGAGTATACAGTCCCTGACTTATCCACCATCAGAACAGTATTTTTGTGGAACAAAGTAACTAACATCAGTAAAAAGTCCTTTTAGGATGCTTGAAATAAGCATTATTTAACAAAATAGTGATATCAATTTGAAAAACAAAATACCTGCAATATCACAGTACTACTTTTGTAGTATACAAAAGGACCTTGGCATTGTTTGCTAGCGGCAGGTCTCGCAGATTTGTCGTGTTTCCCGAATACTTTATTCGGGCACTTCAGCTTTGTACGCCGGCACTGTTATGTGCTGGTATTCTGCCATGTTGAACTGTGTTTATGTGTGAGGACGTTTCACTCGTCAATCTCGTTCAACGTCCTTACCTAATTGACTACGTAAGTACTGCCACCTAACCATCGGAGGTTTCAATTCAAATCAGAAATGAACTTTTGCCGTGTCTGCAATTGAAAAAATCCCATATACAGCAGGGGTCTCAAACACGCGGCCCGCAGGCCAAATGTGGCCCGCAGGACACTAGTTTGAGGCCCCCGCCATGATATGAAAGTTTAATGTTAGTGCAGCCCGCGCAAGTTTTATATGGATGCTGTATGGTATCATGTACCCAGAAAAAATTATTACGTTTTATTAATGTTCATGTTAAAGGTTAAATAACTGTTAATAGTTATCCTCCCTATCCGTGTGGAAGTGGTACGTTTTTGGCTATTTAAGTTTAAAGGAAATAACTTGAAGGCAAGCTTTTAGGTCGCTAGCTCTCTAGTTTGCGAGTTAGCATGTGTCTCAAGACCCTGCAGTTGCGCAATATGTTGTAAATAAAAAGAGTATAAATGTGACTATAGTCGTGTTTTGTCATGTCTACAGGGCTCTAATAATGCTTTGTTAATTTTAATCTGAAAAAAATAATTTGTCTACCCACCAACTATATGTGGTTTCTTAAGTTTTTATTATTTGCCGTTTTATTATTATTATTATATTTATTTATTTATTACTTATTGATTGATTTTCTTTATTCTTGATTTGTTTATTTATTTTTCATCTTATTTTGTGTAGAAAATTGGAACCAAAGCGAAGTTTTTAAAAAAAATGTTGTTTTTAATAAATGCATTTTTGTTTGTTTTTTTTGGAAAACCTGATGCGGCCCAGTCTCACCCAGACCCGAGCTCCACTGGCCCCCAAGTAAATTGAGTTTGAGACCCCTGATATACAGTCTATGATAAATGCCTAAAAATATCCATATCATACTTTTTAATATTGATACAGTATCGTGGAACGGAGTACCGCGATATATCGCCAAAACGATATTTTTTGTTAAGCATGTTTCCTATGCCATAACTGCAAAAATATTATATCTATTACTATCGAATCCTACTTTGCAGAAGGTCACTTATCACAGAAATGTATTCACTAATCAGAAATTAACCTTAAATAAATACCATATACAGTCTATGATAAATGGCTAAAAATATCACATATATAAATATGGACTAATAATGGGCTGTAGGGAAGTACTGTGATATTTGAGCCGCAAAGTAGTGAGGGACGACTGTATCTATATGCGTCTTTTTTGTAGATATATACGATTTTCGTTTTTTTATTGTCTTCCTGTCAGTCTGGTAGTTTCACTCAGGACCCGACAGATGGTGAACTATGCCTGCAGGAAACTCTGGCCTCAACCCAAAATTAAAATACATAATTGAATGGCACAAAATGTCACGTAAAGAATATTTTTAAGGTTAAGAAAGGTATCAGGACCCCTAAATACAGCTCCCCAACGGGCTGCTTGTGTGAGGATTGGTAAAACACACACACAAATACTATGCAATACTATGAATTTACCCCCTTAAGGGAATTAAAATAGTATTTTCATAATAAAAACGTGCGTCGGAAGTCCTAATCCGCTCCACAGGTAGCGAGTCTTTAGCCTAAGCAGCCTCAGGTGCACACAACTCAACAGCCTCATAACTCACACCCGGTGCTTGTAAGCCGCCGCGCAAACACACTTCCTGCTGTCGCCGACATCCCCACCAAAGAATTAATCAAGCGTTTATCCATTTAGGCTCTTTGCATACCCTCTTACATACTCAACGCTCCGCTGAGAGAGAGAGTCAGCGAGCGAGGGCTTCTCAGGCGACGCTTCCGCCACCCTGATGAATCCATCAAGGCGGCTTTTGATTTATACATGTGTCTGGCGTCACAGCGGTTGCAGCTCCGGCAAATGGGGTGGCAAAGAGCGGGCTGACACCGCCCTGCTTAAAACACACAAACTCCACACATATGGGCTCGAAAGTATCATCAACACTTACTTTGCAAGTTGAAGAGAAGTTTGTCTAAAAGAAGCACAATGATGCTCCCCTCACTCAAAGCCGGGATCAGGTTTTGTTTTGTTTACTCCCTCAACCCCCCCCCCCCCCCCCCCCACCCCCAAAAGCCCAACAGAGATATGAGGAGAGAATGAGAATGGGGCGAGGGAAATGATGATGAGGAAGTTTGGAAAACAAGCAAACATGAAACACTCTCATGGCCAAAAGCTCTAGTGTCTCGCTAACAAAACCTCTTCTCAAACCATCTTCTCAAAGGGAAATACCACAGAACAAACCCGCATGTACTTTCAAGCAGGGGATCTCAACCTGGGACCCGCATTTTCCCTATAGTCATTCATATGAAAAATATTAGAGATTTTGAGAATAAAGCTTAATTTAAAATAAAAATTTAATCTCGTAAATTTACAAGAAAAAAGGGTGAAATGTGTCTAAAAATGCTACTATGCTAATGTTAGCATGCTAAGGCCTAGCTTGATAGTGCTAAGTGATCATATAAGTGACTACTGATAATATTAGCATGCTAGCAATGGTAATATGCTAATATAATCATGCTAAAATCTAGTATGATAGTGTGTTTCAATCTGTCTACCTATGAAAATGGCCAAAAATGCTACTATGATTATGGTAGCATGCTAACACCTCACATGATAGTGCTATGTGTTTATATAAGTTTCAGTTAAAAAATGCTACTATGCTAATGTTAGTGTGCAAGCAATGCTAACATGCTAACGTTATTATGCTAACACCTAGCATGATAGTGGTAAGTCTGTGTCTACTGATGAAAATGGCTAAAATGCTACTATGATTATGGTAGCATGCTAACACCTCACATAATAGTGCTATGTGTTTATACAAGTGTCAGTAAAAAAAATGTTACTATGCTAATGTTAGCATGCTAGCAATGCTAACATGCTAAGTTTATCATGCTAACACCTAGCATGATAATGGTAAGTCTGTGTCTACCTATGAAAATGGCTAAAAATGCTACTATGATTATGGTAGCATGCTAACACCTCACATGATAGTGCTATGTGTTTATAAAAGTATCAGTAAAAATGCTACTATGCTAATGTAAGCTTGCAATGCAAGCAATGCTAACATGCTAATGTTATTATGCTAACACCTAGCATGACAGTGGTAAGTCTGTGTCTACATTTGAAAATGGCTGAAAATGCTACTATGATTATGGTAGCATGCTAACACCTCACATGATAGTGCTATGTGTTTATATGTGTCTGTAAAAAATGCTACTATGCTAATGTTAGCGTGCAAGCAATGCTAACATGCTAATGTTATCATGCTAACACCGAGCATGATAGTAGTAAGTCTGTGTCTACCTATGAAAATGGCTAAAATGCTACTATGATTATGGTAGCATGCTAACACCTCAAATGATAGTGCTATGTGTTTATATATGTGTCAGTAAAAATGCTACTATGCTAATGTTAGCATGCAAGTAAAAAATGCTACTATGCTAATGTTAGCATGCAAACAATGTTAACATGCTAACGTTATTATGCTAACACCTAGCATGATAGTGGTAAGTCTGTGTCTACCTATGAAAATGGCTAAAAATGCTACTATGATTATGGTAGCAAGCTAACACCTCACATGATAGTGCTGTGTTTATATAAGTTTCAATAAAAAATGCTACTATGCTAATGTTAGCGTGCAAGCAATGCTAACATGCTAATGTTATTATGCTAACACCTAGCATGATAGTGGTAAGTCTGTGTCGACCTATGAAAATGGCTAAAAATGCTACTATGATTATGGTAGCATGCTAACACCTCACATTATAGTGTTATGTGTTTATATATGTGTCAGTAAAAAATACTACTATGCTAATGTTAGCATGCTAGCAATGCTAATATGCTAAGGTTATCATGATAACACCTAGCATGAGAGTGGTAAGTCTGTGTCTACCTATGAAAATGGCTAAAAATGCTACTATGATTATGGTAGCAAGCTAACACCTCACATGATAGTGCTGTGTTTATATAAGTTTCAATAAAAAATGCTACTATGCTAATGTTAGCGTGCAAGCAATGCTAACATGCTAATGTTATTATGCTAACACCTAGCATGATAGTGGTAAGTCTGTGTCGACCTATGAAAATGGCTAAAAATGCTACTATGATTATGGTAGCATGCTAACACCTCACATTATAGTGTTATGTGTTTATATATGTGTCAGTAAAAAATACTACTATGCTAATGTTAGCATGCTAGCAATGCTAACATGCTAAGGTTATCATGATAACACCTAGCATGAGAGTGGTAAGTCTGTGTCTACCTATGAAAATGGCTAAAAATGCTACTGTGCTAATGGTAGTATGCCAACGCCTAGCAAGAAAGTTCACTAACACCTAGCATGATAATGGTGTGTAAAGTGTTTATATGCACCTCTCCATGAAAATCCATGAAAAAATGCTAGCATGCTAATATGTAAACATTAATATGCTAAAAAGAAAGGCTAAAAATATCCCGAATAAGTGCTCTGACCATTTTTTGTGTGGCGTTATATGTACAAAATGTCCTATCTCACAAGAATCCTTAAAAAAAAATCCTGGATCCAGACAGATCCAAAATGTATTTGGTTTTCCTTAGCCAATTTCCAACAATTCCATAAAATTTCATCCAAATCCCTTCAGAACTTCTGAGGTTATTTTGAACACAACCAAACATAATAAAAATGGTTGCTAAATTATGTGAGGTCTGATGTACACTCTCTTGTGACGGTTAAGAGTTCTGGATTTGACAGCGTCGAGGGACCAAAGGGGCTCTTCAATCTTAGTCCCTGGGAGGCCCAGGCTGCACCTGCTGTCCCCCGGTGCCCCCCCATCAGAAAGGCATTTAGCGAGTGCTGTGGCTGCGGGCCCCTTCATTAGCGAGCGTAATTATTTGTGCAAGTAGCATCAGGGCAAAACTGGCCCCGCGTAAACAAACAGAAGGGCCGCAGGACCGCAAACAAACAACACATTAGAGACAAATCAACGTGGCTCAAACGCCAGACACCCAAAGTGTTAACCAGCATAGCCCAAACTGGACAATAAAGCCCTTAAAAGAAGTCTTGTAAAGCATAAATGCTTAAATGTCCATATTAACACACAAGGAGGGGGGAAAAAAACAACACATTACTCACAAAGTCATGTTTGTGGCTGCGGGCGCTGTCCCTCCTACAGTTCATCAATTCCACAGCATGACAAGTCGTCATCACGCCAATGCTTCATCTGCTCTCGTGCTCATTTGCATGCCACAAAAGGGCGCGCGTACACAAACCCTCAGCGACGCCACGACAACGCCTGCGCTAAGATTTGAGCTTCACGCGGCGTGATGTATGTATTGTAATGTAAAGCACTCGGGATCAATAAATCTACAACGACACAACAGTCGCTGTTAGATTTCTGGGGTGCAACTCCAACTTCTTAGGAGGATTTCGGAGAAAACACCAGGATGCCGGTGTTTCCAGGAGGCTATTGGGAACGTCCATTCCGGAATGTTCTCTATGGGATTTAAATCAGGGGAACATGAACATGGTCCCTGAAGAAGTCCTTGCTCAAGCCAGTATTGTGACCACACAGACCAGGGTCCTCAGTTACAAGGGATGCCGCTTGACGACCCTGCACCACCAGAAGCTCCAGTGTTCCACTGAATGAAAAAGCACCCCAGATCATAATGGACTCCCCTCAAAACTATCTCAAATGGGATCTCCTTGTCCAAGAAGAGAAAGCTTCTTAACTTTAGTCATCAGGAGGGCATGACCATCTCAATGCCTGACAGAAAATGAGAATTTTTAGCAGATTTTGGCTTTTATAGCCTGTGGTCTTAAACTTTTGATAAGGTGAAAAACAACCTGATTATTATTATTATTATCAACTGATTATCAGCATTATCTGTAGTTTTTTTTAAACCTTTATAAATAATTTGTAATTTTTTTTCTCGTAATATTGTGACTTTATTCCCATAATATTGTCACTTTGTTCTTGAATTTAATTTCAACTATATGCCACTAAAATGCCACTTAAGGATATAATCAGAATAATATTACAAGTTTATTCTTGTAAAATTGCAACTTTTTTTGGCTCATTAGAATAATTTTTCTCGTAATATTTTGACTTTATTCCCATAATATTATCACTTTGTTCTTAAATTTAATTTCAACTATATGCCACTAAAATGACACTTAAGGATATAATCATAATAATATTACAAGTTTATTCTTGTAAAATTGCAACTTTTTTTGGCTCATTAGAATAATTTTTCTCGTAATATTTTGACTTTATTCCCATAATATTATCACTTTGTTCTTAAATTTAATTTCAACTATATGCCACTAAAATGACACTTAAGGATATAATCATAATAATATTACAAGTTTATTCTTGTAAAATTGCAACTTTTTTTGCTCATTAGAATAATTTTCTCGTAATATTTTGACTTTATTCCCATAATATTGTCACTTTGTTCTTAAATTTAATTTCAACTATATGCCACTAAAATGACACTTAAGGATATAATCATAATAATATTACAAGTTTATTCTTGTAAAATTGCAACTTCTTTTGCTCATTACAATAATTTTTCTCGTAATATTTTGACTTTATTTTTGTAAAATTGCAGTTATTTTTTAAAATTGATTATCTATTATTATCTATTATTCTATTATTTTATCTATTATTTTATTTATTTATTTTCCCAACAATTTAAGCTCCGAGTATGATTTTTTTTGCCATAATATTTTGACTTGATACTCCTAACATGATCACTTTTTTAACAAGCTAATTCCCAAAACATTACAACTTTATTCATTGTTTTGGTTTAAAAAAAAAAAAGAAATTTGAATTACGTATTTCTTGAATACGATTTAATTTTGGTACCCAGAAACTACAAATTAAATAATATTTTGGTTAGCAATTAAGTCAAAACCAAGCGCAGTGCTCAGCTGCAACCAGCAGAGGCGCTATTGAGTCAGTCCCTAACATGATGTCACCTGTGGGAAGATGAGCTGCGTACATCCACGCCATAGCGCAACTCCTCCGCTGGGCAATTACTCTCATCATACCGGCATGGAAACAGGAGCTCAGAACATTCAGCGATATCAAAATCCATCCTCCATCGGTATTTAACACAAATATGCTACAAACACACAAACCATTACTGTCGAATTGAATCTAATTTATTTAGTTTTCCGGAAAGATTTTGGCTTTTATAGCCTGTGGTCTTAAACTTTTGATCAGGTGAAAAACAACCTGATTATTATTATTATTATGAACTGATTATCAGCATTATCTGTAGTTTTTTTTTTAAACCTTTATAAATAATTCGTAATTTTTTTTCTCGTAATATTGTGACTTTATTCCCATAATAATGTCACTTTTCTGAAATTCTGAAATTTAAAAAATGTTCTTCATTTCAACTATATGCCACTAAAATGACACTTAAGGATATAATCAGAATAATATTACAAGTTTATTCTTGTAAAATTGCAACTTTTTTTGCTCATTAGAATAATTTTTCTCATAATATTTTGACTTTATTTTTGTAAAATTGCAGCTATTTTTTTTTTATTTATTATCTATTATTTTTATTTTTTTTTATTTTTTCCCCAACAATTTCAGCTCCGAGTATGACTTTTTTGCCATAATATTTTGACTTGATGCTCCTAACATGATTGTTTTGGTTAAAAAATTTAAAAAAAAACAGTGAATTACGTATTTCTTGAATACAATTTAATTTTGGTACCCAGAAACTACAAATTAAATAATATTTTGGTTGGCAATTAAGTCAAAACTCCTCCGCCGGGCAATTACCCTCATCATACCGGCATGGAAACAGGAGCTCAGAACATTCAGCGATATCAAAATCCATCCTCCATCGGTATTTAACACAAATATGCTACAAACACACAAACCATTACTGTCGAATTGAATCTAATTTATTTAGTTTTCCGGAAAGATCCATTAAAAACACAACTTCCCTAAGTTGCCACAAATGACTCCCTCATATGGTCGTGTGTGTGTGTGTGTGTGTGTGCTCTCTTTTCAAACACAATTAAAACATTAGGTCTAAATACACACACTGCAAATGACACGCATGTGAGCGAGCGCCATCTCACATCATTAGCGGCCCACCATGACGCTGCTGAGGAGTTGGAGGGTCCGCTGGCGACACACCGGCCCCTGGCCATTTATTCTATACAAAGTCTCTAATGGGGCCCCTCACACACAGCATGCAGGCGCAACGCTGTTAAAATATGCACGGAAAGTCCAGCACACACACACATACACACATGCCTTTCAAATGAATGGTTATTTATTCACTAAACGGGTGTTTAATGTTCCTTGGACGTTGGGTAGTTTTCTGGGGGAGGCAGAGCTGTACCCCCCGGCTACAGACATCATTTATTTTACACATAGCCTAATACTGCACGCCATGCAGCCGCACTGAAAGATGGGCTTTGCAAGGGAGAAGGAGATATTAATGAAGGATGCTCTTTTTTGTGTTGTTTTAGGGAGGGAGAGAGGGCTCGCGGAGAGGGTGAAGACATTAGGGGTGGGGGCAAGGAGGGAGGAAAGGGAGCGTCTTGGCTGTCCATGGGGAGGAGACACCTGGTTGGGTATGCCTCCATCTGCATCGCATCACAGGGCGGCCTCGACTTGCTCACAAAAGTTCCATGTTAGTTTGTGTCTTGGTGAATATCTTTGTCCTTTTCTGCTTTTGGATTATTTACTGATTAATTCTATCTAGGGCTGCACGGTGGTTAGCGCGCAGACCTCACAGCTAGGAGACCCGAGTTCAATCCCACCCTCGGCCATTTCTGTGTGGAGTTTGCATGTTCTCCCCGTGCATGCGTGGGTTTTCTCCGGGTACTCCGGTTTCCTCCCACATTCCTTTCTGTTGTTATAGTGGACCAGCCAGGACACTTAACTTGGAACCGTGCCTGTTGTATCACTGGCCATGTGCATTTGCCACAAATACTTCCTTCTCAGAAAAAGTTGGCCGGACAACATGCAAAAAAACAAAACAAAACAAAAAAAACAGTCGCACAAATATTCCATACTGTAGCTTTAAATGAACACACTTTGAATTCTTCATTTACATGTTCAATTAGTATTAATATGTTGGTTTGGAAGGCACAACATCAATAATAATAATATACTAACAATTCAATACTACTATGGATAATTATCAGTAATGACAATTATTGACCCACTGACAATTATTGATCAGTATGGGATCATGAAAACCGAGATTAAAAAGATACTTTATACAACAGATATGCATTCATTCCACCACAGGAGATCTTATGTTATGCATATTGGTATCGGTTGATATCAAAATCCATATACATTATTACAATTCATGTTGTGCCTTCCAAACCAACATATTAATACTAATTGAACATGTAAATGAAGAATTCAAAGTGTGTTCATTTAAAGCTACAATATGGAATAATTGTGCGACTGTTTTTTTTGTTTGTTTGTTTTTTTTGCAGTTTGTCCTGCCAACTTTTTCTGAGAAGGAAGTATTTGTGGCAAATACACATGGCCAGTGATACAACAGGCACAATTTGAAGTTAAGTGTCCTGGCTGGTCCACTACAACAACAGAACATGTAAATGAAGAATTCAAAGTGTGTTCATTTAAAGCTACAGTATGGAATATTTGTGCAACTGTTTTTTTTTGTTGTTTTTGTTTTTTTTGCATGTTGTCCTGCCAACTTTTTCTGAGAAGGAAGTATTTGTGGCAAATACACATGGCCAGTGATACAACAGGCACAATTCGAAGTTAAGTGTCCTGCCTGGTCCACTACAACAACAGAACATGTAAATTAAGAATTCAAAGTGTGTTCATTGAAAGCTACAGTACGGAATATTTGTGCAACTGTTTTTTTTTTTTTTTTTTTTTCATGTTGTCCTGCCAACTTTTTCTGAGAAGGAAGTATTTGTGGCATATACACATGGCCAGTGATACAACAGGCACAATTCCAAGTTAAGTGTCCTGGCTGGTCCACTACAACAACAGAACATGTAAATGAAGAATTCAAAGTGTGTTCATTTAAAGCTACAGTATGGAATATTTGTGCGACTGTTTTTTTTTGTTTTGTTTTGTATTTTTGCATGTTGTCCTGCCAACTTTATCTGAGAAGGAAGTATTTGTGGCAAATACACATGGCCAGTGATACAACAGGCACAATTCCAAGTTAAGTGTCCTGGCTGGTCCACTACAACAACAGAAATGCTATTCTTTTTTGTATTTCTTGCTATTGTAATCAAAACAACATCCTTCCAGGAATAGCAATCGTGTCAATTCACTCAAATTCAACCAATCCCTGCAAATTACGAACGACCTGGCAACTTTACCCAATCCCTGCAACAGTCACCTGCATTTTCGCCAGTGGAATTAGCGCTGCAACGTGCATATCTACTTTCCAGCCAGACTAGAAACATTGACAAGACATCCATGCATCATTCAGGAATTTTTAGGCCAGCTAGAACCTTACCTCCTCGCCGACAGCGACCGAGGTGAGCGCTATGGTCGTCTCTCCATCAGAAAACTCTCTAAGCTCCTTGGACAGCAGATGCTCCAGGTCTAGGTCACGTTAGCACAACACAAGAGGACTAACGATTGTTATACGCACAGTATATTCAGATGTAGAAACACACACACACAATTACACAACAGAAACACAAGAACAACTTTTTAAAAGGAACTTTCTGGTGACGTTACTCGTCACGCCACATATATATGCACCTGGTAGCGCCCCCTTGCTGTGGCAGCTGGGAGGGGTGCGGCTCCACCGCTGCAAACGTCTCATCAGCTCCTCCAGTTGTGCGGATTGGCGGCCATGTTTGAGCCCGAACGCTTCACTTTGGAGACGCAACGCTTCTGTAAACACACGTTGTAGCGATGCAGACATAATATAGTACATGAAATGCACAAAGACCGTGTCATAAAGCGACAAGTTATGACATGCAACAAAAACAAAAGCAAAAAAGGAATTGGTGTTTTCCCGTACACACTGGTGTGTACCCACTTGTAATTTTAGGATATTTTAATATATGATATTTTAATATTGTTCTATTTAAGTGGAGCCCCCATAAGCCGTCATATAATACTAGCAATAGCGAAATCATTCACTTAGTATAATTACTAAAACGTCTACTTAGAGCAACTTTTTTAGCCTGAGGTCTCTCGGTCTGAATCATTGTCACACTGGGGTGGGGGGTCGGGGAGGAGTGGGGGGGGATAAAGAAGACAAGCTGACCGCGTGTACGGATGTGTTACATAATGATCTTTGTTCTATTAGTTGTTCCTTGTTATTCTCTTCCTCTCCAACTCTCCCCTGACCTTAATTCACCCCCCCCCCCCCCCCCCAAAACACGGCATTCACATACAGCACAGTCATTATGGGGGTCCAAGTTTCAGAAAGACCAGATTCAATATCAGGGGTCCCCAACCACTGGACACAGGAAAAAAATAATACAATTTACATTTGGGTTGCACGGCGACCGAGTGGTTAGTGTGCAGATCTGACAGCTAGGAGACCCGGGTTCAATTCCACCCTCGGCCATCTCTGTGTGGAGTTTGCATGTTCTCCTGGGTTTTTCCCGGGTAGTCTGGTTTCCTCCCACATTCCAAAAACATGCTAGGTTAATTGGCGACTCCAAATTGTCCATAGGTAATGGTAATGGTTTAATTTCATTTGAACATGCATCAGATTACAATTGAGTGCATCCCATAATCAGTTCCCAGTTCCACATGTCCAAAAGGAGTAGGAAGAAGCAAAGCTTATTAAATCCTACCCCTCCATCTGGTACTTTTACAATCAGTAACTTACATTTGTTCACTTCCTGCTTTCCTAATATAGTTTTAAGTTGTTTTTTAATTTTTAATTTTTTAAATTTATTTTTAATTTAAAAAAAGAATTAATTAAAAAAATGTTTATTTTTTTAATTTTGTTAATTTAAAAAAATAATAATTTAATTTTTATTTTTTTTTATTTTTGTCACGTACCAAGTATGAGGTGATATGAGCATCCAATGACATAATGTGTACCATAGTAAGTGTCAATATAGTGATATATATAGCACATCATGACTGGTTCAAGACTCTTCATCCTTGTATTTAGCAAACATCAACTGCTTGTATTGTTTCTTGATTGTTTGTGATTTTAGAAAAAAGGAGTTAGTATGTTCTCTGTAGGCGGCATTATGAATTATCCTTACTGACCTTTTTTTGATTGCTTTTATATTTACTAGCCCACATTTCCACACAATAAGTAAGATATGGTAGAACCAGAGAGCAATAAAGAGTGTGGAGTGATTTCTGATTGAGAACAAATTTTGCTTTGTTCAATATTGAAATATTTCTGGCCACCTTATGTTGTATATTTGTAATATGAAGTTTCCAGCTCATATTTTCATATATTGTGATCCCCAGAAATTTGTTTTCGTTCACCCTTTCAATGTCTACACCGTCTATTTGTATTTGCTGGTGAGTGTCCTATGTGCCCTGTGATTGGCTGGCCACCAGTCCAGGGTGTACCCCACCTCTCGCCCAAAGACAGCTGGGATAGGCTCCAGCAGTAGAAAATGAATGAATGAATGGATATACATATTGGAAAAATGGGTTACAAATCCCAGTTTTTGCACGCTTTGTTCGATGGTCCTTGAACGCATCATGTAACTTTGTATTTTCCTTGTTTCTCCTTTCCATCTCATATTTGGTTCCAAATGCTGTGTGGGAATGCACAGAGGTCAAATTTGATGATCTTAAGAGGTTTTCGATGGCGTGCATCCATCCATCTTCTACAATTTATCCAAGGTCGGGATACAGGGGCGACACTTCCCCCCTCCCCCGGCCACTTTGTCCAGCTCCTCCAAGTGGACCCTGAGACGTTCCCAGACCAGTTGAGAGACAGTCTGCCATTTTCAAATATCTATTGCAAAAAACGCTTGTGAACGTTCCTCTACGTTCTCTATTGGTTCGGCTGCATGACCCACTATTGCTCAACGGCAAGCGGTGCCCCAAATTGCGGAATTTTTCTCAGGTCTGGAATGGTTTGCAACCTCACGTGAGCCGCAGCAGCGAGACACTGTCGTGGTTTCATGGTGCTCTCTTCTGCAGCAGTTATCTGCAGCTGTGTGTCGGACCGACCCCACTCCTCACTCCATATCCTTCCCCATACGTTATTATTCGCCCTGCTGTTTGTAAGGCGCTACCGTGAGGATCCTGGTGCTGCAGAAAGATCTCCATGACAGGAGAACTTTTAAGGACCTTCTGCCAAAAAGCTCCACTTGAAGGCCTTGAAAGAAGTGGAGTAGTATTGAACAAAGCTCACTCAATGAGAACTTCTTCACCTCCACCACGGAGGAGTCGTCACATCATGTTTCCATCTTTCCCGGTGAGTGTTCATCGAGTCATGTAAAGGATTTGAGGACGTTCCTCCCGCACCGCCCCATTACTTCCCCTAGGGGGCATCTGCACCGACATCATTCACCACCCCTCTCCCTCCTCCTCACCTCCGAGGCTCTCCCTCAGCGGCGCTCCGATGTGCTCCGGTGCTTCTTGAAGAAGCTCTCTGGCAACCGTCATCACCGCCGACGCCGGCCCATCAGCCCCCGCGTCCCGCTCGCTGTCATGATGGACCACTCGCAGGATGCTGGCCACAAAAATGTGGCGCTCATTGCTGCGGTGACAACATTTGCATAAACACTTACATATAATGCATAGTGACAAACACACACCCTCTATTTTTGTGTGTGTGTGTGTGTGTGTACCTGTCCAGCAATCCGTCCCTCAGCAGCGTAAGCGAGAGTTTTCCAGCCTGATGAGTCCTGATCAGGTCCACGTCGTCCTTCCACAGTAAGAGGCTCTCACACACGTTGAGTCTCTGCAGATAGCTCACCGTCTCCCCGGGCAACACGCCATCGCCACGCCGGCCGCAAAGGAGCGGCACACACACCCCACCTGATGGCTCCCTCTGGAGGGGCAGCACATATAATATATGATCATCCAAGCGGAGAAGTGGAGGTCAAGGAAAAACGTGATGGTACGGTCCGTAATGCATGTCATTGCCGTTTCAATATTCACACACACATAGCTAGAAGGGGGGTCGGGGGTGGGTATGTTGGGGGTCGGTGGATTTCCTGCTTCCTCCACCATTCAGATCAAATCCATTATCAATAAATACATTTGAAATTATTAATTAATAATTATTAATTATTATAGTAATACAATTATTAATTAGTATTTTTTTTTCATGTAAAAAAAAGTGCCCCCCCCACCCTTTGGACACCCCGGCATTAGTATAAATAAATGTATAAACTGGAATGGTCAGTGCAAGCTCTCAGGCTAACCATTTTTTCCCAATACAAATAATACAACTAGTAATAATCTGTTCCAAGGTCAAACTGGACCAATAACATTCTTTATTATAACATAACGTGAAGTGAGCTGTATTGTAGAACAGTGTTTCTTTTCTTTTTTTTTAACCCCAAGAGCCTTTTTTCCATTTTTGATAATTCTCCAAAAGTAGAATGCATGCCCCCCGCCCCACTAGTTTAGAAGCACCGCGCTAGGGAATCTAGTTGTAGCGCACACCTTCCATCTTCCAATTTACATATCTACCATATACGTCTATTTACATTACATTACTTATTATTATTTTAAGTTACAAAATAACCCAAAACTTTTATTTGCCAATTACACGCAGAGGAAACCCTGCATACTATACAAGCAGCAACACAACCAATGTTGTAATAGTTGGAAGGCGTCAACTGGCAGTCAGCAGTACTTTTTTTGTAAACGACTGCAGGTCATGTGAAACACACCACCAATCCAAGTTGGGCAACCGACATTTTAAAGTGCATGCAGAGGTAGATAAAGCTCATCTGAAAGCTGACCAACCATGTGGAGATAAACACCAGGGTCTAACAAGCTCGGTTTTCAACTTTAAGAATGATTTGTAGCGCATGGGAAAAGCAGAAGGCAAAATTGTACCACACAAAACCGATGTTGTAATAGTGGTAAGGTGCGAAAAGACCAGCATTAATACCGCTAATACATTCACCCTAAACAAGAGTGTGGCAAGTGTAACATGGGCATATCACATAGACATTTTAAAGTGCATGCAGAGGTAGATAAAGCTCTTCTTAATGCTGGCCAATCATGTGGAGTTCAACTGGATATAAACACCAGAATCTAACAAGCTGGGTTTTCAACTTTAAGAATGATTTGTAGCGCATGGGAAAAGCGGAAGGCAAAATTGTACCACACAGAACCGATGTTGTAATACTGGTAAGGTGCAAAAAGGCTAGCATTAATACCGCTAATACGTTGACCGTAAACAAGAGTGTGGCAAGTGTAACATGGGCATATCACACCGGCATCTTAACAGTGCATGCAGAGGTCGATAAAGCTCTTCTGAATGCTGGCCAATCATGTGGAGTTCAACTGGAGATAAATACCAGGATCTAACAAGCTGGGTTTTCAACTTTAGGAATGATTTGTAGCGCATGGGAAAAGCATAGGCAAAATTGTACCACACAGAACCAATGTTGTAATACTGGTAAGATGCAAAAAGGCCATCATTCATTTTGCTAATACGTTGACCGTAAACAAGAGCGTGGCAAGTGTAACATGGGCATATCACACCGACAGCTGAGTAGCGCAACCAACATTTTAAAGTGCATGCAGAGGTAGATAAAGCTCTTCTGAATGCTGGCCAATCATGTGGAGTTCAACTGGAGATAAACACCAGGATCTAACAAGCTGGGTTTTCAACTTTGAGAATGATTTGTAGCGCATGGGAAAAGCAGAAGGCAAAATTGTACCACACAGAACCAATGTTGTAATAGTGGTAAGATGCAAAAAGGCCAGCATTCATTTTGCTAATACGTTGACCGTAAACAAAAGCGTGGGAAGTGTAACATGGGCATATCACACCGTCAGCTGAGTAGTGCAACCAACATCTTAAAAGTGCATGCAGAGGTACATAAAGCTCCTGGATACCGATCTAGTTTTACATGAAAAAGCCGGCAACTGTTTATATTAACATTTTAAAAAGGGACACTTCACCTGGTTGAGGTGTAGTGCTAAGCACAGCGTGGCGGCCACAGTGTCAACATCTGCTTCTGGTCCACCCAACACAGCGTGGAGCGACTTCTCGGACACGAGGGCCTGAAAAACACACACCAACGTAACACACAGATGAGTGTGTGTGGTTTCCGTAAGCTGTTCTGCTGGGCAGTGACATTTAATCCTGATGTTTGTCCAATAGTTGAGTGTTCTTAGATAGCATATGAAAGAAGTGCAGCATCTTGAAACCAACAGGACATGCATTAATAACGACATCTTGTAAAACAACACCTCTCTGTGTCCACATTTCGGAGGCAACGGACTAAATTAGGGCGAGGAAGACATGCGATGCTCCAGTAAAACACTTTATCAGAGAAGTAATGACTTCCATTAATTCCAGCAAATAATGGAGCTAAACAAGCTCCGTTTTAGGTTAAGTGGACATTAATGACACGACCATTGCATAGATTAAGAAGCCATCTGGGTGAAAAAGATGAATTAGATTATCGTTTTTTTGCATGATTCATTGTTAAATCTCAAATTTTTACAGCTCATGTACTGTATGTACCTACCAAAAATATATTGCCATACATTACAAATACTGCCTCAGTAAGGCTTGAAAATAAGATATGAAAATAAATGTTACCAAACACGCGGCCCGCGGGCCAAATGTGGCCCGCAGGACACTAGTTTGAGGCCCCCGCCTTGATATGAAAGTTTAATGTTATGATATGGATGCTGTATGGTATCATGTACCCAGAAAAAATTATTACGTTTGATTAATGTTCATGTTAAAGGTTAAATAACTGTTAATAGTTAACCTCCCTATCCGTGTGGAAGTGGTAAGTTTTTGGCTATTTAAGTTGAAAGGAAATAACTTGAAGGCTACCGTTTAGGTTGCTAGCTCTCTAGTTTGCGAGTTAGCATGTGTCTCAAGACCCTGCAGTTGCGCAATATGTTGTAAATAAAAAGAGTATAAATGTGACTATAGTCGTGTTTTGTCATGTCTACAGGGCTCTAATAATGCTTTGTTCATTTTAATCTGAAAAAAATAATTTGTCTACCCACCAACTATATGTGGTTTCTTAAGTTTTTATTATTTGCCGTTTTATTATTATTATTATTATATTTATTTATTACCGATTGATTGATTTTCTTTATTCTTGATTTGTTTATTTATTTTTCATCTTATTTTGTGTAGAAAAATAAAAATTAAGATATTTGAGAACAGTGGAATGTTTTATCAGAGCTTTTATTGTAGAAAATCGAAACCAAAGCAAAGTTTATTCATTTTTCTGTTTTTAATAAATGCGTTTTTGTTTTTTTGGGGGGGGGGAAACCTGATGCAGCCCAGTCTCGCCCAGACCCCAGCTCCAGTGGCCCCCCAAGTAAATTGAGTTTGAGACCCCTGCTCTATAGCATTTTTTTTTTATATCGGTTTTCATGATTGGCAATGATTGGGGGGGGGGGGGGGGGGGGGGGGGTTGGTAATTGAGCCTATCCCAGCTGTCTTGGGGCGAGAGGCGGGGTACACCCTGGACTGGTGGCCAGCCAATCACAGGGCACATATAGACAAACAACCATTCACACTCACATTCATACCTATGGACAATTTGGAGTCGCCAATTAACCTAGCATGTTTTTGGAATGTGGGAGGAAACCGGAGTACCCGGAGAAAACCCACGCATGTACGGGGAGAACATGCAAACTCCACACAGAGATGGACAGGGTGGGATTGAACTCGGGTCTCCTAGCTGTGAGGTCTGCGCACTAACCACTTGACCGCTGTGCAGCCCCAGAAACAAACATACCGTATTTTCCGGACTATAAGTCGCACTTTTTTTCATAGGTTGGCTGTTCCTGTGACTTATACTCCAGAGTGACTTATAAATGAAAAAACTTTTTATGTTCCATAAACACTGGACACCTTTTCTGTTCATGTTTATTTTTGGTGTAGCTGAATAAGCATTGTGTTAGCATATCCTACACCTATTCAGCCTGTTCTCTATTCTTTTATTGTTAGAACTTGCCTTCTAAGAGGAAGTCATGTCTGTTTTGGTCATAAAATAAATTACCTGCATAAAACGCGACTTATACTCCAGTGTGACTTGGGTATGTTTTTATCTACCTAATTATGCATTTTTTTGCAAAAAATTTTTAAAAATAGAACATCATAATGAGCAGCTTATTTTTTTCATCACTCTGAAACTGGTGATATGTTTCATTAAGATATCACACACACCACCTAGCCCAATACTATAAAACACGTACAAACAAACAAAAACTGCCAAAATTAATTCATTAATAAATGATGGCTGTTTCCTGGTTGATGACAGATGATTATTGGTCAAAGAAAATGCATATTTAAGCAAATGTTACATAAAATTGTGCATTTTCCAGCATAAAAATGTTGAAAATGAAAATACATTTTGTTGAAAATACAAGATTTTCATCTATACTGGCCACCAGGTGTCACTGCTTCTCTTAAATGGCTTATTTTCTTTCTTTATATCGACTGTGTTAAGTGTTAAGTGCTTTTAGCCTTGTTTTTAGCTCTGAATGAATGTATGGATATTGTATTTTAATGCATCGTTTACTCTGTTTTTACTCTTTTTTCTTCACTGTAAAGCGTCTTTGAGTACTCTGAAAAGCGCTATACAAATAAAATGTATTATATTATTATTATTAAAGGTAACTATAGGGGTGTTATTTCATGTTTAGAGGGGTCTCATATATATATATATATATATATATATATACACAGTAAACCTCGGATATATCGGACTTGGATATATCGGAAATTCGCTCACAACGGACAGATAAAAAAGAACCAATTTTTCTGTAATGCATTTCCAATAAAAATTCATTGCATATATCGGATTTTTTATAACGGATTTCGCCTATTTCGGACAAAATCTCCAGTCCCGTTCCAATGCATTTCCATTAAATTTCCCTTGCATATATCGGATGACCGCATCGTGGCGCTCCGATTCGCCGAATCGTGACAGGCCGCTATACGACGTCATTTGCAGCGTTTGCAGCGTTGCCTGTGCATCCAGGTACATTGGAAACATAGTCAAGGAAGTGCCTTTTTATAACGGATAAAATCCGATTTACGCATATACCGGATATAAATCCGATATATACATTTTCCGGTATACGCATATCACGGATTTCGCTTATATCGGACAAAACCAGTGGGAACAATTGAATCCGATATATCCGAGGTTTACTGTATCACTATATTGACGCTTACTATGGTACCCATTATGTTATTGTATGGTCATATCACCTCGTACTTCGGTACGTAACAAAAAAAAACGTAAACTATATTAGGAAAGCAGGAAGTGAACAAATGTAACAGTTACTGATTGTAAAAGTACCAGATGGAGGGGTAGGATTTAATAAGCTTTGCTTCTTCCTACTCCTTTTGGACATGTGGAACTGGGAACTGATTATGTGATGCATTCAATTGTAATCCGATGCATGTTCAAATGACATTAAACCATTACCATTACCATTTTTGGCCTTGTGCGACTTAACGATGTTCTTCATTAATCACAACTCATTTTCCGTGAAAGTGGAAAGATACTGCATGAACATTTACAATTACCTTACATCATTCCTGTGAAGCCTCAGAGCTGAATCCACCCACTGTACTTGTTCATTTAGATGCCAAACGCTGATAAAGTCAACCTCACAGTCGTCCGCCTGGGGTTGATTAGCTTTTCGGAAGATAACGACAATGCTCACATAAGGTAAAGAAATGTGTTTTTATTGATTTCGCCCATTGGCTAACTCTACTTGGCTTCTGTGCTGAAGCAGCCATGATGGTGAACACCCACTCGGTAATGTCATGATCATTGAACGCAGCACGATGGAAGGACAGCTTTGCTCACGCTGCTTGTCTCTTCACTGCAAGATTTTCCTCCCATCTTAAATCTGGAGTGACGATGCTTGTGCCGTGTTGATGTCGATAAGGCGTTAAGGTGCCAGGAGGATAACGGAAAGGAGGCAAAGAGGAAATGAGAGTGATAAAAAAAAGGAAGAAGGGGTATGATTAAAGTGGAGGATGAGGAGTAAAGTGATGAGATTGAAGCAAAGAAGCCAGGAAGAGGCTTATTAAAATTAAAAAAAAAAAAGTAGGGTAGGTAGTTAGGATGGGAAAAGCCATGCAGAAATTTGATAGTGGCGTTGCGAACACACGAGGAAGAATGAGTGCTGGGTTGCGAAGCAGAGGAGGATAAATCAATAGTGGTCAACCAGAGAGAGGAAGTGATGCATTAGTGGCAGAAAATTCCACTTAGTGTTTTTCTATCTGTGTGTGTGAGAAAGTGAGAGCGATCATGATCATACACGGCCCCATGTGATAGCGTTCAGTCGGGACCGCTATGATAATACCAGTCATTAAAACATAGCATCCCACTGAGAGACAAGCATTCACACTGATGCCAACGTGAGTCCAAAAAATGTTAGAGTGCATCAAATAGTGCTTTGGTGTGAATACTGAAAAACGAGAATTACCACCGATGTCGCTGGGCATACCCACCAAGGGGTCCTATTATGCTGTTCCTATTTTCATTCATTCATTCATTTTCTACCGCTTTTTCCTCATGAGGGTCGCGGGGGTGCTGGAGCCTATCCCAGCTGTCTTCAAGCGAGAGGCGGGGTACACCCTGGACTGGTCGCCAGCCAATCACAGGGCACATATAGACAAACAACCATTCACACTCACATTCATACCTATGGACAATTTGGAGTCGCTAATTAACCTAGCATGTTTTTGGAATGTGGGAGGAAACCGGAGTACCCGGAGAAAACCCACGCATGCACGGGGAGAACATGCAAACTCCACACAGAGATGGCCGAGGGTGGATTTGAACCCTGGTCTCCTAGCTGTGAGGTCTGCGCGCTAACCACTAGACTGCCGTGCCGCCCCTGTTCCTATTTTATGACCTATAAATATTATCACAATGTTATATTTTCCTGTTAAACCATGCCAAAGCGTTTTTTTTAACACTTCCACTGAAGTCACCACAACCCGGACTTCCTTATATGGGCATGCCCGGTTTTGCTGTCCAGAAAAAAAGAAAAACTGCTAATGTGTGAGTCTATGTTATCTTATTTCTGCTTATAACTACTATATTGGGTAAAACAAATGTAAGGGTGACTATAGGGGTGTTATTTCATGTCTCGAGGGCTCTTATAATGTTTATTCTTTCGACGATCGCAAACAGGGTTTTTATGCAATAGTTTATTATTTATCATTGCAATGACTCCCAGGAAACGTATCCAACGTTGTTTAGCTTAGGTAAGCGTCAGGCAGAAGTGGTCGGAGTTGCTGATTCCCGGCCAGCAAGAGAAAAATATGCTAATCTGTCAACTTCTTTTATGAATTTTGAAGTATGAGGCTTTGAGTATGAAGCTGAACTATCCGTCCAACTCTTCCAACCTTTCCGATGTTACTCAAGTCAGAACACCAAGTCGTAAGTCACAATTTCAGTGTCCTAACTGTGTTGATTTTGTGTAAGTAATAAAAGAAAAAGGGTTTCGGCAGCTGTCTGCAAGTCCTCGGGAGCGCTTGGGAGTATGACAGTGTCTTGCATTAATTAATATTTGTTGATTTTCATTTTATAGCTTTAGAACGCACTGAAAAGAGAAAGACATGCATGTTTACATTTGTATTAGACCTTTTTCACAAAGTCTCCCTTGTGCCTTATCACCAAGTTAAAGATCCAATCAGATCGTCCTTCTAAGCGAGTGTGTGCGTGTCACGTGAAAGGTAAGGGAACAATGCTGGAAGTCATACTCAGCATATTGTTTCATGTCCATGCCAAGCGCTGCAGAGCTGCAGGCAGGCAGTGAGTGAGAGGTATAAGAGTCAGGGCAATTAGGAGTATGGATGCTCTGGATGGTGGCCATGCAGAGCAGAGACGGGCCTGCAAAGAGATGAATCATCCACGCTTGTATTGTTGGAGAGCATGAGGGTGCCTGTGGAAAAGGTACGTTTAAACTCAGTACCTTTTATATACACCCATCGTTGTACTTTTTGGATTTGCTCAATCTCATTGTGATGTCACAGCACTTTTAAGCAATAATCAACATACTGTAAAATAAGTCAGTAGCATAGCTAGTATAAATAGCTATGCTAGTATAAAGTATAAGTAGAAATATTTCATATCCTGCAAAGCGAGTAAAACTTCAATTTGTCCTGAAAATAACATTTCTTCCATTCTCAGAATTAAACTTCCACTTCCATCATAAACATTTTAAACAATGTTGAAAGCCACGCATAATCCACAATAAACAAAAACTCAACTCTGAACCTCAAATGTCACTTCCTGTCCTCCACTAAAAAGGTCCCCCTAGGGAACACATTTACTGTGACACACAAATATGAGTTTTATTTCATGGTAATGGTAATGGTTTAATTTCATTTGAACATGCATCAGATTACATTTAATTTATTGCATTTATTACATTTAATTGAGTGCATCCCATAATCAGTTCCCAGTTCCACATGTCCAAAAGGAGTAGGAAGAAGCAAAGCTTATTAAATCCTACCCCTCCATCTGGTACTTTTACAATCGCCATCTGTTACATTTGTTCACTTCCTGCTTTCCATAATACAATTTTAGTTTGTTTTTTTTTAATAATGCACCTCGTACCGAAGTACGAGGTGATATGACCATCCAATGACATAATGGTTACCATAGTAAGTGTCAATATAGTGATATATATAGCACATCATGACTGGTTCAAGACTCTTCATCCTTGTATTCAGCAAACATTTACATCGTACATGGCTTATTTAATCATATTATATATACTATATTAAGTAACGAGTGTAAATCCATTTGAATACATTGATGAGACAATACTGTAGCCACCACAACAGGAAGTATGCTGTCCAGAAAAAAAAACTGCTAATGTGTGAGTCTATGTTATCTTATTTCTGCTTATATCTACTATATTGGGTAATACAAATGTAAGGGTGACTATAGGGGTGTTATTTCATGTCTCGAGGGCTCTAATAATGTTTATTCTTTCGACGATTGCAAACAGGTTTTCTATGCAATCATTTATTATTTAACCGCAAAGTAGCGACGGACAACTGTGTATACTATATCTTTAAGAAAAAACACTCTACATTTCAGCTTTGTGTTTTTGGTGCTAAAGCATATTATTATTATTAGTAGTAGTAGTAGTAGCAGTCGCAGCACCAATGTTCTCCTTCGATTGCACATTTTTGCTTTTTTTTATTTATTTATCTCATTCGCTGCCAAAGATGTATTGACACTTTTTTTTTTCCTCACATGGACACTCTCTCCCATAGGCGTATTTATAAGTGAATTTTTTTTTTTTTTGCACGAAAGGCAAAAAGATGTGATGATGCAACTGCACAATAGAGGAGCTCATGTTTGGTGCAGTTTTAAACAGCCACAAGTTGGCAGAAGTGCATTTTCTAAGAGCTTGGCATGCATTGAAGGGAAATGTTAATGAACGTTCATTTTTTACCACTTATCCTCACAAGGGTCGCGGGGGTGCTGGAGCCTATCCCAGTTGTCTTCGGGCGAGAGGCGGGGGTACACCCTGGACTGGTGGCCAGCCAATCACAGAGCACATATAGACAAACAACCATTCACACTCACATTCATACCTATGGACAATTTGGAGTCGCTAATTAACCTAGCATGTTTTTGGAATGCTAACCACTCGACCGCCGTGCAGCCTGGTGTTATATTTGTAAATTAATTAATATCTACACCTATGTTGGACTGATGATTATTAAAGAACGGAAAAAGGTAGAAATGATAAAAGATCTTTCTTTTGGTATATTCCATGTCTATGTTGTAGACCTAGAACACAATATTCTATGTACCTTGAAAAAATGGCCGCTATTGAGAGGGATGTCTTTAGAAAAATGGCACCAGATATTGCCTGATGCGAATACTAAACATGATTGCACGACTTACTTTACTTCAATTCTTTGTAAGTCAGCAAAACGAATGAATAAAAACTCAAACATGTGGTTTTCAACTTGGTAATGCAAAAAAAAGTGTACTTTTGAAGTGGGTTGTACTTTACAGGGCCTGTTGCACATCACCCCTTGCAGGCCCACCATTGAAGATGGGTGTAATGAGGGGGTGTGGGGGGGGTTAACCTGTTGATGTCACGCCTCTCAATCAAGCCTCAACCAGAGACGCCGGCTTGCAACCACACCAGCCTTCCCGATCCCTCCCACCCACCACCACCACCACCACCATTAGCGCCACGCGACGTGACTTTATTGTGTGCCTACAGGTGCAGCAACAGGGAAATAGCCTGTAGCACACAGTCGTGCCATTCATCAAACACGCACAAACACGGGTGGGGGGTTGAAACTCACCCCACGTCTGCAGTCGACCCTCCGCAGGTACTCCTCCATGTCGGCCTACGTCGCCGCGGTACCGCTGCGGAGCTCCACATAGGAGGCTAGTGCGGCGACGACCAGGCAGTTAGCGCCGTTGCTGAGTCTTGTCTGTTATTTTTTAGTTGATTTTTTTTTTTTTTTTGCGGATCGATTCAAGAGTCCGCACCCCCTGCCGCGCTCCCACTGCAGCACTCTCTCTGCAGCTGTGTGCGAGAGATTGGCCACGCCCCTTCTCGACATTGGGTGTGCGTGCGTGGATGACGGCACTGGATGAACCCGCGGAAGCATACACACACGCGGATTGCGTGAGTGTGTTCGGCTACTACTAGTTAGAGGAGGGGATTCTTCCACTCCTGCACCGCTGCACACAAACAGGTGAAAAAGTGTTTTGTTTTTTTTGTTTTTTTTTCAGAAAAATACACCACATGGTGGCGTTGTTTTTGAACCCCAAAGTATTAGACCCCAGTAAGTCCGGCTGTATTGCAAAATACTGCAAAATACTCACAGGAAAAAACACAAATATCATTTAGATTCATGTGAAAACAAATTGCAATGCTAACAGTTTCAGCACCATGGACAGCATCCATATATTGTTCATTCATTCATTCATTCATTTTCTACCGCTTTTTCCTCACGAGGGTCGCGGGGGTGCTGGAGCCTATCCCAGCTGTCTTCGGGGAACACCCTGGACTGGTGGCCAGCCAATCACAGGGCACATATAGACAAATAACCATTCACACTCACATTGGACAATTTGGAGTGGCCAATTAACCTAGCATGTTTTTGGAATGTGGGAGGAAACCGGAGTACCCGGAGAAAACCCACGCATGCACGGGGAGAACATGCAAACTCCACACAGAGATGGCCGAGGGTGGAATTGAACCCTGGTCTCCTAGCTGTGAGGTCTGCGCGCTAACCACTAAACCGCCGTGCCGCCCCATTTAAATTCATGTGAAAACAAATTGCAATGCTAACTGTTTCAGCACCATGGACAGCATCCATTGTTGTTTTTTTATTCACATACTTTTCTTACATGCTACAGTATGTAGTTATCCATTCAATCTGTGACTGACTTTCAGTGAGTTGGTTGGTCAGTAAGTCATAGTAAGTCATAGTTAAGTCATAGTAAGTCAGTGGACACGGGACACAATGAATGGACAGACTACTAGATGGAGGAGAACTGCTCCAAACAACTTTATATCGAGCTCAGATCATCCCATCGCTGAGTTGTGACAGACACGGGACAAGCAATGATGTATGACTTATACGTACACGTTCCTTGAACAGCCCACTTGACTCACAGCCCACTCTTTGTGGCATGGCTAAACGTACATCATGTACGTTTAGCCATGCCACAACATTTAGCTGACGTTAAGTCAGCCCGTGATTTAACAGGTTAATTGCGCAAAAATTGCTATCATAGTCAGTCAATAAGAGTTAGTTAATCGGTCAGTCTGGGACTCAGTTCCCCAGTGGCTCAGTTTGTGGGAGTTAGTCAGTCACTCACTCACTCACTCAGTCAGTGAGCCACTCATCACTCAGTCAGCCTGGCTATGAGTTAGTTAGCTGGATAGGTTAGTTAGTTGGTTGATGAGTAATGTATTCAGTCAGCGAGTCAATAAGCCAAATTAGTTTTGTCACTTTTATAGTCACACAATAAGCAAATCATCCATTCCGTCTAAGAGCTAGTAAACGAGTCAAGCGGTCAGCCAAGTTTTCAGTCAGTCAGTCAACAAGAACAAGTCAATGGATCAATTCATTTGGTCAGTTTGATAGTCAGTCAATGAATCAGTCTGTTGATCAATCAAGTAGTCGTATATTCAGTCAATCTGTGGTTACTCAGTCGCCTATCTATAATTTAGTCAATTTACTCAGTTGGTCAACAGGTCTGCCCATACAAGGTCAGTCAGCCCGTCAACAAGTCCCTCGATTGATGATCAAGACTCTATCAACATAGTCAGTCAATTAGAGTCAGGTAATCGGTCAGTCTGGGACTCAGTTCCCCAGTGGCTCAGTCTGTGGGAGTTAGTCATTCACTCACTCACTCACTCACTCACTCACTCACTCACTGAGCCACTCATCACTCAGTCAGCCTGGCTATGAGTTAGTTAGCTGGATAGGTTAGTGAGTTGGTTGATGAGTAATGTATTCAGTCATCGAGTCATTAATCAGTCAATCAACGAATCAGTTGGGTAAGTCTCGTTAGCCGGTCAAAACGAGCCAGTTAATCAATCAGTCGGTCTGTTGGTTGATGAGTGATGTATTCAGCCAGCGAGTCATTAATGAGTCAGCCACTCATCACTCAGTCAATCTCGGTGTATCTATGGGTTAGTCAATCAGTCAATTAATCAGTTGAATAAGTCTTTCGATTTAGTTGAGAATTCAAGAGTCTGTGAAGTTAGCCGGCCAAAAGGAGACAGTTAATGAATCAGTCGATCTTTCGGTTGATGAGTGATGTATTCAGCCAGCGAGTCATTAATGAGTCAGCCACGCGTCACTCAGTCTATCTCGGTGTATTTTTGGTTTAGTCAATCAGTCAATTAATCAGTTGAATAAGTCTTTTGATTTAGTTGAGAACTCAAGAGTCTGTGAAGTTAGCCGGTCAAAACGAGCAAGTTAATCAATCAGTCGGTCTGTTGGTTGATGAGTGATATATATTAATTATATATACATTAATGAGTCAGCCACTCATCACTCAGTCTATCTCGGTGTATCTATGGGTTAGTCAATTAGTCAATTAATCAGGTGACTAAGTCTTTCGATTTAGTTGAGAATTCAAGAGTCTGTGAAGTTAGCCGGCCAAAACGAGACAGTTAATGAATCAGTCGATCTTTCGGTTGATGAGTGATGTATTCAGCCAGCGAGTCATTAATGAGTCAGCCACTCATCACTCAGTCTATCTCGTTGTATCTATGGGTTAGTCAATCAGTCAACAAATCAGTTGAATAAGTCTTTCGATTTAGTTGAGAATTCAAGAGTCTGTGAAGTTAGCCGGTCAAAACGAGCCAGTTAATCAATCAGTCAGTCTGTTGGTTAATGAGTTATATATAATAATTATATATACGTTAATGAGTCAGCCACTCATCACTCAGTCTATCTCGGTGTATTTTTGGGTTAGTCAATCAGTCAATCAGTTGAATCAGTCTTTCGATTTAGTTGAGAATTCAAGAGTCTGTGAAGTTCGCCGGCCAAAACGAGACAGTTAATGAATCAGTCGATCTTTCGGTTGATGAGTGATATATATTACTTATATATATATTAATGAGTCAGCCACTCATCACTCAGTCTATCTTGGTGTATTTTTGGGTTAGTCAATCAGTCAGTTAATCAGTTGAATAAGTCTTTTGATTTAGTTGAGAATTCAAGAGTCTGTGAAATTAGCCGGTCAAAACGAGCAAGTTAATCAATGAGTCGGTCTGTTGGTTGATGAGTGATATATATTAATTATATATACATTAATGAGTCAGCCACTCATCACTCAGTCTATGATTTAGTGAATTGGTCAACGTCGTCAGTCAACGGGTCTATCAGTTGCTAATATCAATTGAGTCATTCATTCAATCAAAGAGTCAGTCAGTAAGTGACTCAGTCATCATATAGTATAATAACTCATCAACAGTCTCTTCTATGCTCTTTTATGGTCGACCTGAGCGTCACATTTCCTCCTTAAAAATAATTCCCTCCTCTACCCCAAAGTCTTAGGACATCTGCTTCTCCCGGTTTATCTTTCTGCTGAAAACAATAGGCCTCACTAATTGATTTTAATGGCTCTCTCCGCGACGATGCACCCCTTATGAGTTGGAGAGAGGTCTTTAAGATTATTATTATCACTATAATTGCCATTACCCCCTCACTTTCACTTTGCAAATGGGAAGCAGAGGAAGAATATCTTTGCCCTTAAGCTGAACACATCATTATTATTATTAGAGACAGGAAATAAACACACGACCATCACTGACACACACACACATTCTCCACCTTCGTAGACCCCCTCCTGGCGACCCTTATTCCCTCCGCCGCCCCCTGCATGCGGCCCACCGCTTGTAATTTATGCAAAATTAATTGATACATCTTTTCTAATTGATGTGCTGTAAACTTAATGAGTAATTTATGTAATTAGTCAATTAGGGATAATTCCAGCATATGTTCCGTATGCCCAGAAGGTGTGCTTTACAACGAGATATTTGTCCAGGAGTTTGGCGCGGGCGAAAGCCGCCGCCGCACACGCTACTTAATTAATTTTGTTATGCAGATCTGCTGCCACGGTGTCTATTTAACAGCCCCCTTTGTGAAAACAGATTTAATATTGATCTTTCCCGGGCGTTTAAAGAGCATCTTTTCATCCTCACGTCGGCCTCGGAGGGCGTCAAAGCTAAAATGTTCCCAGCGCCGAGATATGCAGCGAAATCAAAACAAAAAACATTCCCTTTCTTTACTAAGCGTGCATTTATTAAAATAACCAAAGTAGCACAAAAAAATTGCACTAGCGTCTTTAAAATATGCCATAGTTGACCTTTGGAGGACTAACAGAAGAGATGCAACGGCTAATTAATTGACACGGGTTTGAATATTCATAGCTAATACAGCAAGCTTGCCCTTAATTACATTGTTGGACTTCTCTCCGAGGAGGCGAACTCACCCAAGGCTTAATTATTGTAATGTATTCGAGGGTGGGGACGGGGTGGCCCGTTGGGGGCAAGGGAGGAGACGTGCGCTGTCAAGGACCCAGCCGTGACACCTGGTCACAAGAAGGACGTACAGGAAAGGGGGCGGAGCTTGAAGAAGAGCGTGAAGTTTGTTTACATCCTTGTAGGATTCACGGGAGAGTGTTTGAACAGACAGACAGCCGCTGGACTCCCCTCTCGGCAATTAATCAACAGCAGTGCTCCTCTGTGTGTGTGTGTGTGTGTGTGTACACACGTGTGCGTGTGTGTGTGTTAAAGAGTAGCGCACTGATGATTGTGCGCAAAGGAAGACATGATTTATTGTTTGCAAAGTCGGAAAGTGCAGTCAGGCACATTTAAGTGAGGCTGCATTTGAATGTTCATTACCAAAAATAAACTAAGATTGCGCTTCATTCAAAGACTACATACAAACGTTTTTTTTTCCATTTCAAAATATACAAAAGGTGTATGAAAAATATGATTTTGACTGACACTGAAAGTTACTTTAGTAGTCAAGGTAGTCAAGTGGTTAGCGAGCAGACCTCACAGCTAGGAGACCAGGGTTCAATTCCACCCTCAGCCATCTCTGTGTGGAGTTTGCATGTTCTCCCCGTGCATGCGTGGGTTTTCTCCGGGTACTCCGGTTTCCTCCCACATTCCAAAAACATGCTAGGTTAATTGGCCACTCCAAATTGTCCATAGGTATGAATGTGAGTGTGAATGGTTGTTTGTCTATATGTGCCCTGTGATTGGCTGGCCACCAGTCCAGGGTGTACCCCGCCTCTCGCCCGAAGACAGCTGGGATAGGCTCCAGCACCCCCCTGCGACCCTTGTGAGGAAAAGTGGTAGAAAATGAATGAATGAATGAAAGTTACTTTAATAGTCCGTTCCGGTTTGCACCATCACCATAATATTGTGGCTGCTGAGTGTACTGTAGGGGTCAAGGGTCAACCACAGGACAGAAGTTGCAGGCCAGTGACGAGAAGAGTTTTTACATACAACATCCAACCGAGGATACCCCGTGATAAATTGTATACAATGAGTATATGTATGAGTACATAGAAAGTATTTCTACTTCTTCTACTGCTGAACTAAAAGGGTAAAAATGTCTCAAAACATGCGCTCCTACTGTGTTGCCTGTGGCTTTTATGATTCTGAGAAATTCACCACATGGTGGCGCTGTCATTAATGATTGAAATTTGAAATTTGACTTGACTTGACAAATTTCACACACAGCCCTACAAAACACCCCCTGTAACTTTAGGGTGTTTAGTCGAATGACTGTAACATCCTAAGGTTTAATTTATTTTGTAGGGCTGTGTGTGAAATTTGTCAAGTCAAATTTCACACACAGCCCTACAACACACCTCCTGTAACTTTAAGGTGAATGACTGTAACACCCTAAAGTTTAATTTATTTTGTAGGGCTGTGTGTGAAATTTGTCAAGTTAAGTCAAATTTCACACACAGCTCTACAAAACACCCCCTGTAACTTTAGGGTGAATGACTGTAACTTCCTAAAGTTAAATTTATTTTGTAGGGCTGTGTGTGAAATTTGACTTGACTTGACAAATTTCACAGACAGCCCTACAAAATAAATTAAACTTTACAACTTTAGGGTGTTTAGTTGAATAACTGTAACACACTAAAGTTTAATTTATTTTGTTGGACTGTGTGTGAAATTTATCAAGTCGAGTCAAGTCAAATTTCACACACAGCCCTACAAAACACCCCCTGTAACTTTAGGGTGTTTAGTCGAATGTAACACCCTAAAGTTTAATTTATTTTGTTGGGCTGTGTGTGAAATTTGTCAAGTCGAGTCAAATCAAATTTCACACACAGCCCTACAAAATAAATTAACTTTGCAACTTTAGGGTGTTTAATTGAATGACTGTAACACAGTAAAGTTACAGGGGGTGTGTTTTGTAGGGCCGTCAAGTCAAGTAAAATTTCACACACAGCCCTACAAAACACCCCCTGTAACTTTAGTGTGTTTAGTCGAATGACTGCAGAATTTGGTACGCACCTTTAGGGGACTGAGAAGCACCTGCGTGCAAAATTTTTTAGCAAGATTGCTTGAAAAAACACATCCGCCATCAAAGAAAACATCTTTGCACATAATATCATAATGGTTGGCTTTTTATTAAAGATAATAAATATATCTCTACCCATTAGTGGGCATATCGAGTGGTAAGAAAGCCAAAAATAGTAATACATTATTAATTCAATTATTTAAATTATTAAATAAAATAAAATAAATTAATTATTAATTAAATAAAAAACAGTAATAACCTCACACTCATGCTGAAACAAGATGGCGGCAGCATCACGCTTTGGGCTTTAGGAGAAACCTGATGAAGATCAACTAGATTAAAAGAGCCTGACGATGGCAAATATTAAAATGAATAAAAATGCTAAACCATATTAAATGGCCCGACGAAGCCCAGACCTAAGACCAATTGAAAATGTACACAAGGGATTTGAAGCAACTGTAAGTCAGTTTTTTAATATATATTTTAACAAAAATATACTTATATATATATATATATATACTCTGCCCCCCATTGCCCACCCCTTCCACCACTTACATCCCCCCGCTGATCTATACCCCCCCATCACTTCATTGCACTATTGTACATATTGCACTATTGTACATATTACTGTAATATCTTGTTGCATTCATAGATCACACTGTTTATAATTTATATAATGCAATAACCATACTCTAGTCACTTCATTGCAATACTGTACATATTACTGTTATTATATATTGTCACATTCATACTGTTTATAATCTGTATAATCTACAATAGCCATATTATAGTCATTTATATCCCTATATATATATATCCTCACTGTATTATAACAATAACAATAAAGTTGAATCTAATCTAATCTTATACAAATGATATAGTTGTTTTTTGTTTTTTTTAGAATTCTACGTATAGTTCTTTTTTTATTTTTTCCATAAATCCTGATGAACTGCTGTATTTATACATCTGCTGTATTTACCATGTTTTTTTTTTCTTCATTTTTATTCATTAAGTCTCTCTCTCTTGCTCCCCCCCT